>NC_064614.1:1236750294-1237053653 GCF_023898315.1 Schistocerca nitens | reverse complement strand
AAGACGACTCGTGGTTCTTAACCAGCAACAACACTAGCAGCTCAACAATGTCGTTTGCTACATTCTTCGTCGTTCGCACAGCTCCAGCATCGTAAGACTGTTGAGTGACAAAGTGTAACTAGCCATATGTTGTAGAGGCGTTACTCAGTGGCATTTCTCTCACTATTTTCGACAAACTTTCATGAATAATAAACTGCAATAACTAAAACTTGTAGGGCTCCTGCGTTGTCATTGTCCTCAGACATTATTATCAAGCAGGGGCCCTTTTCGGTTCCATGCAATCACCGAGTGTCGTAAAAAATATGAAAAATGGGCTTCTGCGTTGTCATTGTCCTCAGACATTGTTACCAAGCAGGGTCCCTTTTCGTTTCCATGCAATCACCGAGTGTCGTAAGGAATATGAAAAATGATTAACTACTTACTGCCAGTTTTGTTTGTTTGCTAACGACCAGTTTCAATCTAAACTTTGCTGCCTCGGTAACTGTTCATTCTTATATTCCATAACAGAGACTAAACTAACTTAGAATTTTGAGTACTAACTTCAATCACTTAAAGTAGCCTAAAATTTCGCCGGCAAAACTAATAACTAAATATTCAGCACAAATTAAGAGTGCGCAATTTCATTTAGTCTGTATTTAGATTAGCGAGTAATTTCTGCTGGTTTGGTATGTATTTTACTGTTGTTATATTAAAAGTAAAATTAGTTGCTCATTTGCTTAAAGTAAATTCAATTCAGTCTTTCAATAATCAAAAGTAAATTGCTTACCTTTTTCTAAATTTTGCATTACGTTACGCTGAGGATACTGAAAGTCATTTTTTACATAGCAAAATTTCAGCTATAGCCAGTCATTTATTTAACCAGCAATTTCATTTAACTTTACCTCCAAAATTTAGTATTTCGTAATAAGTAACTACAAACTCAGTACTTTCTGATTCATTTCTTTTCTCGTGAATTTTTGTGCTGTGGAAAAGCGTGACAACCTTCTGTTGCCACGCCAGTGATTATATGCTTAATTTTCTTTGCCATTACATTTCTTAAGGTTCTGGAGATTCATTGCCCTATGGGCTGGCGACCGTTTAATTGTCCCGTTTTTGCTATTCAGTATTTTTTGTATTAAAAATATTACATGGTACCCTTTTCCCCCTATGTGGTTCGTGAGCTATTGCACTTTATTCCAGCCACTTCAAAATTATCATCAGTATTTGGATTAGCTTTAGAATAGGTTCTTCTTTCAGGAGGGTCTGTAGTACACTTTCCTCCTTCTCACCGGTGTTATTTTCCGTCGGTAACGACAGCCTTACTCACTGTAAAATTTCATTAGGTATACGCGATCACGGTCAATTATATTGCAATCCAGTAGGCCGATTAGGAAGGGCGAGGTTACACTCAGACACAGTCTGACTAGTCATTGGCACTTTGCCTCCTACTGACATCGAACTGGTGGGAGACGGACCTCAGAGTACGCATGTGTGAAGGAGGTACGCCAGAACATACTGACTAGGGATGTCCGCTGTAAGTCGATGTTGATAATACTGATTGGTATCAATTGAAACGGCACAGAAATCTCGACGTGATAGAGAAACTACGTTGGAAGACAGAGTGCCAAATCTTGGACAACACTGCCGACGCTATTTCAAGAAAGTCTGGGGTAGCGCGTTACGTTGTCAATCAATCCTCTCGTATTGGACTAAGGAAGGCTACGACCGAAGATTGAGAAGCAACGCAGTGAAAACAGCTGAGGCCAACAGTTGCGGCAGACGGACAACCAATCCCGCACGCAAGGGAATGGTAACAACAACGCCAATGTAGAAACACATCCGTGTGCCGTGTCTCGCCATCCAAGGGACTAGAACCAGGGTGACGTGGGCCGGCATGTGGCTACATTTCTCACCGGCAGCAACGATGCTCACTCGGACCGGCAGAGTCGTTCCCCGCAACCAAGGAACCGACAGGCAACGGAAGAGGCAGGTGCAATCACAAAGCCCCCCCGCAGTTCCCAAGGAAGCGGCAAGGTATGCCTACGAACTTGGGAGCAATGCCGTGCATTGTCGAATGTGGCAGATGAGAACTGACGTTATTTTGACAGTAGTAGATACACACTGGTGTCCAAAATTAGAGCAACAAACGGAAATTTTGCAAGGTTGCGTTTATTTTGTCACAAAAAGTATAAACAAGTGATAGTAAAGTAGAAAAAATGTAGAATACAGAACGTACTCACTGCAACATGCATAATGGTAGATAAAAATGTCCTTCGTTTTTTCCACCTTATCGGATTTCCACACACATTCTGACAAATGGTTAATACGCCTAGTATGAGGTGTGACAACTTCTGGCAGCAATACAGTCCTGAAGGACGGTGCATGCTGTGAATGATGTCATCAGTCTCATGTTGAGGAAGTATCGCCCATTCATCCTGCAGAGCTGGTCGCAGTCTTGGAGAGAGTTTGGTGGATGCTGACGTGATGCAGTCCGTCTGCCTAGTGCATCCCAGACATGCCCTATGGGATTCATATCGGGAGAGCAACCAGGCCACGCCATGCTTGCAATATCTTCTGTTTCCAGAAAAATATCAACCATACGTGCTTTATAAGGTCGAGCATTATTTTCCATCACTACAAAGTCTGGGCCCACAGCACCTCGTAACAACCGCGCATGAGATCCCAAGAACTTCTAACCGTACCTGACAGCAGTTAAATCTTGCTAATTCACCCAGACACATTCAAGAAGAGGTGTTCGAGTGGTCAACAAAATCCTTGCCCACACCATTAGGGATCCCCCTCGGTATCGGTCTCTTTCCACAATGTCTGGGTCCCAAAACCGTGTTCGACGTGCCGTCCAGATGCGAATCCGTCGAGAATCACTCTCTAGACCAAATCGGGACTCATCTGTGAAAAGAAGATTGGCCCACCCTTCAACCGCCCAGGAGGCATGTTGACGACTCCACTCTAGACTTCCTTCTGTGAAGACACGGCAGAGGTATACAGACAGCAGGTCTCCAACAGTAAAGGCCACTCTGTTGATGCCTTATGTACACCGTATACATCGATACAAGACGTCTAGGGGATGCTGAGAGCTTAGATGCCAACTGCAGTGTACGAGTAAATCGGCACCATCGTGCCCTTACAGCCATGTAACGGTCCACTCTTTCTTATATCACACTTGGTCGGCCCTGTACTGGTATCCGGGCACAGTTTCGGTCTCTATAAACTGTCGCTTCATCCGAGAACCAACAGAACGATTGACGTTAATCCATCGGGCCACATCAGTTTGCGATTCTCCTGCTTCCATTCTTCATATGGCCCTCCACAGCAGAGAGTCCGTAGGCATCTTCTCTGAGCCATACTGCACCGTCTGTGACTCTGTGCACAGCGATTGTGGATGTGGAACCGCCCTACAAACACTACCTCGCTTGATAGGTGCCCTGACGTCATTGCTGGCGTTGTTGTCCTTTGATCGGAATGCCATCTTCCGTGCAGAACACGATCGTAACGACATCTGTTGATAGTTTGTATGATTATATCGTGAATTAGACGCAGTGTAATCTACCCACTGGAAAATTACCCTCTATCACGTAATAATTAATAATGGTCAATCAAATCATCCACATTGATTTACGTTTGAAAAGTATCTGATCAGATTTCCTAGTAATATATGCGCCGACAGCTCGTCGACGCCAAGGTATTTTTCTAGTACGTTTATTCCTTGGAACAACAGAGGTACGAAAATGTATGCTCCATGGTTATTGTAGTTATAGAGAGAGAGAGGAACAGCTTCGGAAGTATTCGTTTGAAGATTATCGGATTGCTAAAAGAGTTTTATTTATCCTTCTTCGCGCTAAAGCGAGCTAGTAAAGAGTATAGTTTGTGCCGCTAGCGCGATAGTAAAGAGAAAGATAAACCTGTACAAACTAATTGGAAGAGACTTGGAACCAACACCAAACGGAACATGTATGGAAATGAATCAATATAATTTTGCCTCTGAAATAAGGTTTGTGACCATTTTATTCTAGAGTGAATGACGAATGAGTTCTCTGTCTGAATCATTAATGATTGTCTGGGCCCTGTAATTAATTGGGAAGTTTCAGCTGTGACGAAGAGAGCCTGCAATCTCTGAGTTTAGAAATCGTCCAAAAAGGCTTCGTCCACATCTGAAATTTTAGATCTGTCGTAAACTGAACGAATTGTTCAAACGATCGATTTTCCCAACTGAATGCAGCTCTTAATAATAATAACCAATGCAAAGATCTTTTCTAGCAAGCCAGCCGCTGAATATTAAGACGAAAGGGCTCCACCAGAGATTCTACTAGGCTGATTTCAAGTAATTAATATAGTTTAAACTGTATACAGATAAAGAACATTTCTGTGTGAGAGTGAAAGAGCGATAAAGGCGACAGATACACTTCTGTACAGACAAAACATTACACCGAGTTAGCGGCAAGCTGCATTCACCACATATAGACTTTCATCATTTACAAAAGTAATCAGAGAATACAATTATAATGGCCAATCCGTGACAGGACACGTTTTTGGACGTTGTTAAAATAATTTTGTTCTCTGTTTCATGTGAACTACGACGAGACAACTTAACTTGGAAAAGAGAAGAGATACTCGCAGGCGAATTAGTTGGATCTTCAAAGAAAAGCAGCACGCTGGGCGCAGAAAAGTGGCCAGATCTATAATTTTGTATTAAAGCTTGCTAATATTGAGGAAGTAGACGTAGAGATTGGTTGAACTGCCCTAGTTGCATTTACCTGAATAAGTACTATAAGAAAGTAGCCACACAGAAGTATTATTATTAAAGCTTGCTAATATTGAGGAAGTAGACGTAGAGATTGGTTGAACTGCCCTAGTTGCATTTACCTGAATAAGTACTATAAGAAAGTAGCCACACAGAAGTATTATTGTGTGAAAGGAGATATATACATATTGACTGTAGAATATTTATATGGTTTTAACTAGGGCGCAGAAAAGGGGCCAGATCTATAATTTTGTATTAAAGCTTGCTAATATTGAGGAAGTAGACGTAGATTTGAACATTTACGAATTGTGTGCATGCTACATGTAGATTGGTTGAACTGCCCTAGTTGCATTTACCTGAATAAGTACTATAAGAAAGTAGCCACACAGAAGTATTATTGTGTGAAAGGAGATATATACATATTGACTGTAGAATATTTATATGGTTTTAACTAGGGCAATGTTTAAGATGAGTCAAGCAGAGCAGAGCAACACGCAACAGCCTTCAGCTGTGAGCACGGATGATAGGGATGTAGTAAGAAGTGTGGTAGAACCGATCGCTACAGATAGCGTAATAGAACGCCCTGTAGACACGGCTGGAGAGGTAAACAGCAGGTATGCAACATGGATTAGATCCATTAGTAATTATCATGAGACAGATGCAGATGATAACCGAGAGCATGAATAATATGAAAATCGACATAAACGCGAAATTAGCCTCAGTTACTGAAGGCCAAGAAAATATGAAAATTGACATTAATGCGAAGTTAGCCTCAGTTACCGAGGGGCAAAATGATTTGAATTCGAAGTTAGCATCAGTTACCGAGGGGCAAAATGATTTGAATTCGAAGTTAGCCTCAGTTACTGAGGGGCAAAATGATTTGAATGCGAAATTAGCCTCAGTTACTGAAGGGCAAGAAAATCTGAAAATCGACATTAACGCGAAGTTCGCCTCAGTTAATGAGGGGCAGGAAAATCTGAAAGCTGAGATTAAGCAGCAGTTACACGACCGTTTTTCCGAATTAGAGCAGCGGATAGAGGCGAAGACAAAGGAACTTAAAGATCAGGCCGAAGAGACGGAACGAAAATTAACTGCACAAATAGAATTGGTTAAGGCTCAATGTGAGGAATCTACTCAACGCGTACGTGTAGAAATGAAGGAGTATGTGGCTATTAAGATAGACACCGTACGGGAACAGGTGGAAATGGTTCCGCAATTAGTAGAGAAGCAAGATGCCATGTCATGTGCAATTGCGCAACTTCCTGAATTGGCACGTACGCAGACGAACTTAAAGGAAAGTGTGGAACATCTGACAGAACGTCAGGACGTTATAGACCACCAAACTAATGTATTAACGGGTAAACTATCCGAAATCACATTAGAAAACAAAAGGCTAATGTGTGAAAACGTTGAGCAAAATGTTAAAGCAGCATTCCAGAGTCTATGCGGCAAACAGGAAGAGAATTTGTTTGCGAAAGGACTTGAGGAAGTGCGACAGCAGTTAGGTGCTGATTTTGAGCAATGGAAACAAACGATAGCAGAGTCGATACGCGTTTCACAACAAGGCTCAGAACAAATGAATACCGGCCAGCAGCAGAAGTTGCCAACGACTATAGAGCCAGTTACTGCACATTCGCACACGATACCGACTTGTGTGAGTAACTCGAATATTAAATTGCCACGAGCTAGTTGTTCGCGCGAAGTTTTATCGGATGGAGATTACGAAAGCCTGTGCCATGCCGAAGAAAAAATGATAAAGCATCGGCAATTTCAGATTTTTAACACTGACAAAAGGGGGGTCCATCCGATTGTTTTTATCAGGAGTTTTAGAGGAGTGCTACCCAGAAATTGGTCGGAGTGGCAGAAGATCAGTTTCGTTACTGGGTATATACAAGGTTCGGGGGCGATCTGGGCCTCGGACATGACGTCTGTTTGCTCGACCTATGACGATTTTGAGAAAGCGTTTTTAGCAAAATTCTGGTCAGAAGGGGTACAGGAACGCCTAAGGCAGGAGGTGCTCTACCCAGAGCCTTTCTCTTTTTCGAAAGGAAGCCTTAGGAAGTATTTTGAGAAATATATAAATAAAACTAGATATTGGGACAGACCTATGCCTTTGCCAGATATAATAAACATACTTAAGGCAAGACTACCAACTAGTATACGGAATCAATTAATTTACGGCAATGATAAAGACTTGGAGTCGTTCCTCACGACGTTAGATCATATAGACATTATAGAAGAGAACAACCAGAAAGCCCGCAACAATAGATTCCAATATAGGGAGATAGAACCTCCGCCAAATGGTAGGCAAGGGAACGCACAAAGATCGATAAATAGTGGAGAAACCCCTCAAAATATCAACAATAATACCGGCAATAGTCTTGCGAGGGGCTATCCAAGGAACAACAGGAATGGGAGACGATACAATCCCGTATGGGGGAACGAAAGGAATTTCAGACCGCAAGCATGGAACAATAACGGTAATAGAAAGTGGAACCAACCGGGGGGAATAAACTCAAATAACCAACATCAGTGGGGACGGACATCTACGAATCAACCGGTGATTACCGAAGTGACGGATGATGTCAACCACCAGGCGAATCAAAATCCAACAAACTAGTAAGGACCCACTCGTGCCCCGGAGGAGCAGTCATCAATAGGTTGAGGGGCAACAGGATATGTGTACCAATGCTAACGTACAATGATGGACGATTACTGGCAGATGAATTGACCGAGGACTTAGATCCCAAAGATGAGGATAAGGAACAGGTGGCAGTAGCCGAAGTGCAAGTCATTTTGGAGACTGTACCTATAACGGCGGTTTTAGACACAGCTGCAACCACGAATGTTATTTCGGAGGCTCTATTCAACAAGATCAGAAATATAAGACGAGTACCAATTTTTCCAGTTCAAAATTGTAGAATAATAGGCGCCGTTGGGGCCAGATCGGCTAATGTAAAAGTGCAGTCACTACTTAGTGTAGAAGTAGGAAATGTAGCAATATTAAGCACATTCCTTGTTGTGAAAAATTTGGTGGTAGACTGCATTATCGGAGTCGACAGCCTACGTCAATACGGATGCAGAGTAGATTTTAAAACAGGAAAAATTTGGTTAAATGTAAATAAACAAGAAATTGAGTTGGACTTGTTGAAAAAGGAAAGCCTTACCAGAAAATATGATAGTGGGATCAGCGTGCAAGTAATCAGGACTGCACAGAATTCTAAACAGCACGTAAATAATGAGGTCCAAGTCAAAGGAGATTTCGGTCAATTAGTGTATGAGAAATTAAATGAATCCGACTGCATTATTGAAGATCAGAAGCAGCAGCTCAAAGAATTATTATTAGCGTATGAAAACGTGTTTGATGAGAGGCCAGGAGTTATTAAGGGATACATATGCCATCTCTACGTTAAGCCGCATGAAACATATTGTAGAACTTTCTATCCTGTTCCCTGGAGGCTAAAGGCTCAAGTCCAAAAAGAAATAGATCGCATGTTGAAATGGGGTTTGATCGAACCCTCCACAAGCCCATACTGCTCCCCATTGTTGGTCGTGACATAGCATACCCGGGATCGAACAAAATAAAAGGGTTATTTTCTCATAACGACTTAAAAAAAAGTATAATGAAGATTAGAAGATAGTGAGTAATGGTGTTCCGAGTGACAGAAATGAACGCTCGTAAAAAAAAAAAAAAAAAAAAAAAAAAAACAACCATAAACTATGTGTGTAGTGATAGAAACCTTTAAATTGAAATAGTTAATCAGTAACATAGAGTATAGAAATAGTGACTAACTATTATTATCGAGTGTTGTAAAGAAGATAGTGGAGATAGGCTTCACCTGTGTTGGGGTGAATATAGGACTTTAGCATTGCTAATGTCATCAAGAATGATTAAGGATCTGACTGAACTTCAAGAAAATGAAATGTTTCACGCAAATGACGCTGAATAATCTAAAGAGGTTCCGAGTGAATATTCATATATAATCTCATGTGAACGCTTAGATGTGTAAACGTGTGAAGGAATGTGTTGTGGTAGTGAATTGTGAGTGACGGTTAACGCCGCAAAGATAATTTTCCGCGCAAAACAGTTGACGTCGGCGCGAGAATTAAAATCGATATAGACGATTCAGAGATGCTTTGTAAGAAACTCGCACCAAACGCGAGGATAAACTGATTCATGTTGCACTTTAAAAGGAATAGGTGTTATAATTAGAAGTTAAGAGTTTTTAATTTATTAATGAATGATTAAAGAAAGTAAATATTCATAGATTCAGTAGTAATTTAATGGTTCGTGTTCGTTTGAGAATTTTTTGTGAAAAAAAAATTCATTTCCATATATGAGCATGGCTGAACAACGTATGAATCAGAGAGTAAATGAAAGAGGTGAATCCGCATTTCTCAATGATAATAACTTTTAAATTGCAGCGCTCAAACGTAAAAATATATGTATTTAAAAGAAAAGGTTGTGAGTATAGTTAAATTATATGACTTATCAAGGAAATATGGATGATGTCTTGGTATAAAATGAACTACACTTTCCATTATTCGATGATTTGAATCCAAAATCTATAGTAATTTACATGAATCCTTTAAATTACGAAGAGCAAATCAGTGATAGAAAATCTGTGAAAACTTTTGGACTTATAAACACAAGTGGGGAGGCAAAGTAAAAAAGAGTATTCAAACGAAAAAATCGGATAATGCTTTTGGCAACATCATTAAGTAATCGTTGAATTCCGTGAAGTATGTCGTAACAAAAAGGATCCATGAAGCCATAAGGATTTTGCTTTCAAAAAGGAGAATCTTGGACGGTGCAACCTAATCAGTTCTCTTACAGGAAGAGTTTCCCTTTTGGTCATTGCTAATTCTTTTGGAATGAATGTTGCATGTGAATTCGAGTATCCCCGTTCCTTCTAATCTTCCCATTGTGGGCCGCGTAGAAGATCAACTACAGAGTGGGCCGCGTAGAAGACCGACTACAAATGTGGACGTCGGGGACATGCAAGACCCGGGGGAGTTTAGCACCGCAAGATATTGTACTAGAAGCAAGATTGTAAAACGCGAATTCACGTTATTTATTGTAAAATGTTTTTTTTGCTAGAGGCACAAACTACTCTTCTCCAAATTGTGATACAAATTGATCACTGTCTTTCCTTTCGAGATGAATTTCAAAATTATTTTTGTTCTTCTATAGGCTTTCCTATCTTCTATGTACCGTAGGCTGGGGGTCTAAGCTCAAGAGGTTTTCCAAGGTTTCCCTGCTTAAGAAAGTTCCCGAATGGGTAGACCCTGACATCAGTTCATAAAAGATCATCTTCCTTGGTTGTGCACAGCAAACATAACACCTAGATGCACGTAAAAGCAATACAGCCGCGGTACCTGTCTCTTCATTTCTTCTGTCTTCAACATTTCTTTTCTTCGTCTCTCTCAAATAGAATATTCTTTTTCAGTCAGATGACTGACAATCATCACTTCCGGGTTATCCACGCTAATGGATAGCTCGCGAAGTGTGTTCGGTAAATCAAAATTGAGCTCACAAACTTCGCTCGCTGCGAGGGGCATTGTAATCTACCCACTGGAAAATTACCCTCTATCACGCAATAATTAATAATGGTCAATCAAATCATCCACATTGATTTACGTTTGAAAAGTATCTGATCAGATTTCCTAGTAATATATGCGCCGACAGCTCGTCGACGCCAAGGTATTTTTCTAGTACGTTTATTCCTTGGAACAACAGAGGTACGAAAATGTATGCTCCATGGTTATTGTAGTTATAGAGAGAGAGAGGAACAGCTTCGGAAGTATTCGTTTGAAGATTATCGGATTGCTAAAAGAGTTTTATTTATCCTTCTTCGCGCTAAAGCGAGCTAGTAAAGAGTATAGTTTGTGCCGCTAGCGCGATAGTAAAGAGAAAGATAAACCTGTACAAACTAATTGGAAGAGACTTGGAACCAACACCAAACGGAACATGTATGGAAATGAATCAATATAATTTTGCCTCTGAAATAAGGTTTGTGACCATTTTATTCTAGAGTGAATGACGAATGAGTTCTCTGTCTGAATCATTAATGATTGTCTGGGCCCTGTAATTAATTGGGAAGTTTCAGCTGTGACGAAGAGAGCCTGCAATCTCTGAGTTTAGAAATCGTCCAAAAAGGCTTCGTCCACATCTGAAATTTTAGATCTGTCGTAAACTGAACGAATTGTTCAAACGATCGATTTTCCCAACTGAATGCAGCTCTTAATAATAATAACCAATGCAAAGATCTTTTCTAGCAAGCCAGCCGCTGAATATTAAGACGAAAGGGCTCCACCAGAGATTCTACTAGGCTGATTTCAAGTAATTAATATAGTTTAAACTGTATACAGATAAAGAACATTTCTGTGTGAGAGTGAAAGAGCGATAAAGGCGACAGATACACTTCTGTACAGACAAAACATTACACCGAGTTAGCGGCAAGCTGCATTCACCACATATAGACTTTCATCATTTACAAAAGTAATCAGAGAATACAATTATAGCAGGATGGGGATGTAGCTGTTTGTTGCTTTAATTTTGGACACCATTGTTATTAGATTTTGTGGTAGGTGTAATTTTAATTAATGATAGTTATGGTGATGTGAAGCAGTATCGTGATGATTGTAATAATGTGTATCGCAAATTAGTTGCCGATGTACGGAAAAAAATTGTTTTGTTATTAATAATTTGTGTAAAAGTGAATAGAGCATGTATTATATTACAGGTAACTGGTTATAACGCAACAAATAAATAAATAAATAATAGAAAATTACACCACGCTAACCATACGTCAATTATAGTCACACTCAAACCGAGTATAAAATCAAATTTATGCACCCAGTCACATTCATTGTTCTTCCCACCACGCGTTTTCACCTCCATCATACATTGGGATTATTTCAACAAATAAGGCATAGGAGGTTCGTATGTAATATTTTTTGGGGCAACATGTGGCACCAGTTGACACAAGCTGCTTTTTCAGTCATAATTACTACTAAATATTTGCATCTACATACACACTTGGCAAGCTACCCTATCGTTTACTGCGGAGGATTTCTTGTAGCACTGCTATTCATTCCCTTTCTTGTTCTACTGCCAAATGAAGCAAAGGGAAAGCGACTATCTATGTGCTTCCATAAGAACTTTAAATTCTCTTATCTTATCTGAGCGGTTCTTACGCGAGTTGTAGATTAGTGGTAATACAACCATTCTGCAGTCCGTCGCAAATACCGTTTCTTCAAACTTTCGCAACAATATTTCGCGAAACGAACGTCTCCTTCCCTCAAACGATTCCCAATTGAGGTCACAGAGGATTTTCGTAATACTCGGACATAGATTGAACCTACCGGTAACAAATCTAACACCATGCCCATTAATTGCTACGGTGTCTTCCTGTAATCTGACCTGATAGAGCTCCAAAACACTCCAGTAGAACTGAAGAATGGACCACATAAGTGTGCCGTACGCAGTCTCCTTTTTACACAGACGAGTCAATACGTTTTGACCATCTGCTTGGTAGCTTCTTCGTTTGTCTTTGGAACGAAATACATCGCTGATACTGCGTATCAGAGTACGGACAGGTTGTTGGTAGGTTTTTGGAGGTATGTGACATTATATGTCTACGCACAGGTCATGTAGTTCGCGTAAATAACGAGCCGCTGATTTACGTACTCGGTGATAGCACCCGACAGCGAACCAGATGGGTGAGACATGGACACTGGTGAAAGATGACATCGCCGTCGGGGAAGACATCAAGTATGAAAGGATGCCGGTGGTTCGCAGCAGTCAACGTGTCTTCGATTACTACCACTATAGTTGAATTCTTTTATCTTGGGGCTCGCGCATGCCCGCCCAGACGCGGGAGATTGCTGCGTTGCCAGTTGCACACGACGCACGCGCCAAGAGAAACAGCGCCATAGTATAGTATAGTTCGCAAGCTTACGTTTAGGGGGGAGCGCGCAGTTCATGAAGTAAAGCCACCACGGCCGCATTAACCCTTTCGCTGCGACAGAGACGTGCTCCCCGCATTCCGCGCTGTGCGCGATTTTGTCACTGCACTGCTCGCCTGTGTTGACACATGGTGTTTCCGACTGCTTTGACACACTTATCATTCGATTCCACAAAAACTATTTGGCCCAAAAATTAGATTTTTACACATCTTCTTGACTGATACCTTCTCTCCACTTCCTTTGACTGATTAAAGTGCTTTAAAATAAAGCCAAACGCGCCCGGTGTAAATAAAACTTTTATTACAGTCGCGAGAGACGGAATATTTCTCAATATTACATACGACACCTATGTGGTACTTACATTAAATGAGATATTGTTATACAGTAAATTTTATATGAAATTTAGGTACCTTGTCCACATTTCATTCTCAACATTGTGGTAACTAAAATCGACCATACGGAAAGTATACGCTATGGACTTTTACCTCTGCAAACTCTTCAAAATTTCGCGCAATGGTTTTCTACATTTAATGCTGCACAATAACTGGGTTGAACATCGGAACAAAATTGTCATTAATGGGGGGAAGGTATCAGTCAAGCAGATGTTTAAAAATCTATTTTTTGGGCCAAATAGTTTTTGTGAAATCGAATGATAAGTGTGTCAAAGCAGTGGGAACACCATGTGTCTGCACAGGCGAGCAGTGCAGTGATGACAAAATCGCGCACAGCGCGGAATGCGGGGAGCACGTGACTGCAGCAGCGAAAGGGTTGAGCACTAGAAATTTCAAAAAATTGCATTCAAACGAATAAAATTCGTGAAGTAAGACACTTCGATATTGTTTTTAAATAAAGAAAATACTTAGCATTGCGCAAGGTTTGAACTCTTAACCTTTCGCTTAATAACCCAACGCCTTAACCGTTACGCTAGCCCAACTCGTCCTGTTGCATCTCTCCATAAGGACTCTAACAGGTCACGCAAAATTCTGACAAACACTGTTGGTATGCCTATGAATTACTCGCACTTCGTCGAAGTACAATAGAAAATAAACAATTACCGCTGTTCTTTATTGCGAAAAAGCGGTTCCTGAAATTGATACAAACGCCTTTCATTGCTATCGCCTGAATTAGGAGTCTTATTGCTTTTGGTTTAATTAATTAATAGAAAATGAAGCAATTGGTATAAAGAATGGTTTTTCCAAACTTTCTATAAAGCAAAGTCTGCTATCAAGACATTGCTTTTGTTCTATTTATTTATGACTGAACGTTTCTAAAACTGAAGACACTGGTCCCTGCCCTGCTCTGCAGTCGAGATCTGGCAACGTCGTTCTCTGTTCATTGGCTGACTGTATTTTTTGACGTCAAATGCGTAGAACGAACCTAAACTCGGCCGCCAACATAAATGACGCACACCTTAGTCCTATGCAATGGCAGGAGAATGTCTCCCATAGCATAATATTGTTCCCATCAACCTGAATCCTTGGCGCGCTGCACATTGCAAGACCATTCACCTCGATGATGGCGTTTGCGGAGACGACCATCAACCTAATGTAGCAAAAATGTGATTCATCCGAAGAGCTGACACGTTTCCATCGATCGAAGGTCGAATCCCGATGACCCTGTTTCTACCACAATCGTAACTGATGATATCGCGGGTCAACATGTGAACACGTAGGGGTAGTCTGCTGCGGAGCTCCATGTTCGACAACGTGCAATGAACGGTGTGCTCAGAAACCACCACCGGTGTGCACTTTCTGCAGAGATGCCACAGATCGCCATCTACTGAGCAGAGAGTCGTAGATGTCCAAACATATGCTCCTTTCATTTCACGTTGCTTTGAAGGGTTACGCCTAGATATTTAATCAACGTGTTTGTGCCATGCAACGCACCACTAATACTATTTTTCCTGTTCACTTGCATTAACTTACATTTTTCCACATTCAAAGCCAACTGCCGTTCATCAGACCAAATAGCGTTTCCAGTTCATCCTGTATCCTCCTACATTCACCCAAGGACAGTAGTTTCCCGTACACTGCAGCTTCATGAGCAGTCAGTCACAGAGTGTTGGCTACCGTACCCGTGAGATAGTTTATGCATGTAGACAACAAGAGCTGTGTTGTTAACACTTCCTCAGGGCATTTCTAACGATACCTTGTCCACGGAAACGTACTGGGTTCTATTACCTAAAAATCATGTATCTGAGAACCTATTCTGGTACCATTATTAACAGTCTGCAGTGCGGCAATGTGTCAAACGCTTTCCGGACTTCTAGGAATATAGGATCTGCTTGTTGCAGATTGTGCGAGAAAAGGGTAAGCAGAGTTTTGCATGAGCGATCATTTCTACACCCCTGTTGATTTGTGGACAGAAGCTTTTCTGCCTCATGAAAATTTATTACACATGAAGTTATAAGTGTACAAAAAATGGACACTTTTTATACATATAAATACCAAAGGAAAGTAGCTTGTGACCACTGCACCATATATTGCGCAGAAAACTGTACATGCAACTGTGTATCTTTTATTACTTGAAATAAATCCACATGATGATGGAGCTATAATACTACGAAAAGCCTTATAAGACGAACAGTAAATGAAGCTAGTTACAGAAATAAGCATTTTCCATTGATATTCGTAACGCTCATGGTCATATTTAACCCAAACTGCCCGTATTTAAATAATCGCAGCGTTATTAATTTCTTTTTAAGTGTGCAGTTCCTGGCCGCCGTTCCCCGTCCATGCTTTTTCCAGACTCCCCCATGCATCCTGTCAACGGCCGTTGCAGCGCATGTTACATGTGTTTGTGCATTGGCGACGTCAGTTGGTGGAAAAGCTCAAGACGTTTCTCACTTGTTTTCAGGGAGGAGTCTGGGTCTAACGACAGCTGCAGGAAGGAGATAGGCGAGGCACAGCACATTTTATGGGTGCGGTTAGGAGCTAGATTTCTACCTGCCTTTGCTTGGCTCTCCCAGAAGGCCGAGCCGGAAACGCGCTTCCGAGCAGCAGGTAGAGTACGTCCGCCTAGCATTCACCTCGAGTCCTGCTAAGGCCGCCTGCTGACCATCGCATGAGCGGCTGGTGCCACAGGGGACTGTCCATAAAGTGCTCTGTATCTAGACGAGGTGAGGGAATTGTAACTAATTGACACTAAAAGCCTGTGGGGATTTCTCTATGGGATTCTACGACACGAGCGACGGATCGCAGCTATCTGTGCGATCGATCGCTTCGTAGATCGCACGTGTGTGCGGAAACCACAGCGATCAGTCGCAGATCGCTGATAGGATGGAAATCTCATGCGATGTAACGCATCAGACGGGCGATTTCAATACGGCTTACTGTCTGTGGATCGTTTGTTTACGTTCGCGTTCGTGTTTAGCACAGTTTTCTGAATCCTGGAGCATAGACTTCACTGTTGAATTTATAGAACTACTAGTATTGAGGGAACAAGAAGCTTAATGGAAGGTAATTTCAGAATCTCACCACGATTGAATTAGAAGAAAAAAGATTTTACAACTGCTGTTGAGCAAAGTGAAGAAAGTGGATGCACCCGCCACAATGGATATACTGTAGTTCTAAAAAAACTACACAATCTTCCCACAGTATTTAAAAAAGAACACCGAAATATGGTTGGTTCTTGTGTATCAGTAACCTACTGTTTCTGACGGATGATACAGAGTCTTTTTCAACCACAGCGAGTTCCATCCTGAGTGAGGTGAGTAAATTACAAATTGATTCATATTTTATATGGTAAGTATTTTTTAATGAAATTAGTTCATCTATGGGATCGATGATGCTATTTATTATTGTTGTGTTTCATAACATCGATTAAATAATTTCAGTACAGTAAAATAAAATGTACAAACAGAACAATGATAGTCTCTGCCGTCAGTCCATTTACTTTGACACTTTAGAGTTTTGGACTTTAGCCCAGGACATTGGCGCGACATGTGGTATCGGGAACATATAGCATCACCTCTTCTTCCTTTGTCAGCCAAATATTAGTGGTGAAAATTTGTTCCATCACCAGGATTAGAACCGGTTAACTCAGTTGTTGAAAATTAGGTGGAGTGATAAGGTAAGGAATGACGAAATTCTGCGCAGAATTGGAGAGGACTGGAAGGAGAAGGAACAGGATGACAGGGCATCTGACATCAGGGAATGACTTCCACGCTACTAGAGGGAGCTGTAGAGGACATAAACTCTAGAGGAAGACAGAGATTGGAATACATCCAGTAAATAATTGAGGACGTAGGTTGCAAGTGCTACTCTGAGATGGAGAGATTGGCACAGAAGAGGAATTTGCAACTGATTTTGTGTGTCGATTTATTACTTGGTACTCAACACCAGAAACGAAAAGCTAATCAGTACAGTTAGTAGACATATCAACCATAAACAAAGTTTTCCTACCCTGGGGCTCCACCGGCATGGCTGAAATATTTAACATACAGGTCTCGTATTTCTGTACTTAATCATCTGATATATTTCTGCTTCGCTGCGGCCGCAATATGTCACACTGACATCTCCGTCTCTCCTGTTTCACAATTTTCCCTGTCGAAGCATTCTGTGACGTATAAATTTCTGGGTTGTTTTGGTGTAAAGATATTGTGCAGTCTTCAACAAGCCTTTAGTACAGAAGATACGTTTTTTAGATTTACACTGATCTGAGTCTTCAGAAGTCTAAATCTTGCAACCACCATCAAGAAAACGTTCTCCACTATCTGTCTGGCTCGTGAAACTCGGTAGTCGTAAATCATCCGTTCTCTGTTCAACTGATTCATGTTATACGCTTTCGTTAAATTTTTATGCAACAAAAATGCTACATTTCCGATAAATACGTAGGATAGCGTATATCCAGTCACCTCAGATAGTGGACGTAGTCGCGAAGTGCCACTGACAAATTTCTTATGTAAATCTGTATCTCACTACACCACCGCCAGAAATATAATTGTTTGAGCCACAAAGAAAGTAAAATCGTTCATACGCTGTATCAGCAATAACGAAAAGCAACTGACTGTGAAATTGCTTATAAATAAAAAAAAATGAGATCCTGCATTAGGTAGAGGCATAACGGATACGTGTTTTTCGTCAATTTCTCTCGGGCAGTTAGGGAAATTCCACATATTTTTCGAACTCCTTTGCGATTTCTTTTCATTCTTTGTAGATGGGAACTGCAACAGATACAGCACGGTATTATTTCATGTTTCAGGAAAGGCAAGACAGTGCATAGCAGCCCACACATTGTGAAGAAAACGATGAAGAACCAGAAGAAATATCCATGGAGGTAGCAGATCGTTCAACAAAAGAAAGAGATTGACCACAGCTGGTATAGCCCTAGAAGACATCACGGAAACTTCGGACAAAATACATAACGAGTACTCTGCCGATGTGTTTCGGCAATAAGTTGGCTGCAAGCTAAGGGCTATGTCCAAGACGCAGCGACTGTATGCGGATAGAATCATAAAATCACAATTAAATGCTATTTCAGGGAAAGATAGGGAATATGAGCCACAGTTCCGAACTTAGAACGAGCGTCCGCAAATTAGTAGTCAGTTAAAGGTTGCAACAAATACAGATATTCGAAACTCTGTTTATATCTTCGACACATCTCAGTAATGTTTGATTTTTTTTATTGTACGTAAAACCGACAATAAAAATTTAGTGAATAGAAATTGTTGATTCTGTACATTAACCTATAATAATCCTTTAGAGTTCGGTGAATGGCTGCACATGTTTCTGGAATGATTTTACTCGTGAACTGTGGTGATATCAATGTCAAAAATTTAAGGTCTTCACAAGATGTCCCAGTCACTAAAAAATCTTAAAGTTGCTGTGAGGCGCTCGTGAGCTGATATTGATTGTCTCATGTCTCCGTCTCCTGTTTTGTATTTCTGGTGTAACAATTTTGAGTAACACCAGAGAAGCACTTTCAGTGATAAACATGTGATTGTGGCAGTCCTCAGGGTGAAATCGTAATTCCTTCAGTAAATTAGTATGAGATAACTTTTCTCTCTTTCAAATAGATCTTTCACGAGCATTTGTAGACTCAAGCAGCACAACTACGTCCACCGCTTAATACAACGGTTCCGTTTTCATTGCAGAAATTCAGCTAGGAACACTGGTTATGGTCGCGTGTGTGGAGGGGTCGAGCCGCGAGATGGGTCCCTGCGATCTGTCGCAGGGGGCGGTGTGTGTGTGTGTGGGGGGGGGGGGGGGCTGGGGGGAGGGGACGCTTCATCTGCACCTCGAAAAAATCAAGCTGCGATCCTGAAACTTGCTGTTGATGTTACCCCGTCTTTGCTTGTTCTGTCTTCAATGCAGACATTTTCCCCAACGAAGGGTGACTTGGCAGAGGCCTCGTTTACAGAAGTACGAATTTTGACTATTCGGGAAACGTCCTAAAATGAAAATCACCTAGACACCATTCTGGAAACATCTGCCACGCCATGGTTTCTTCAACCGAAGAAGAGGCGGAAGTCACTGGGTGCCATATTAGGAGATTACAGGGAGGAGAGGATGAGCCCCAAGAAGGAGCATGTGTGACTTATCCAGTGCAGAATTAGAGAACTTCCCGCGACTCTTCGATTGCAGATTTCGATAGTGTGCTGCGGTGACGCTTTTGCCTTTAGCTCCACATTATGGCAGTTTTGTAAGTACTCAGCTTGTCCTTGATCGACAAGGGATGGGTCTTCGCCTTTGCATGGTATGAATCTCTCCACAGCGTTAACGCTGGTAAGGTAAGAGCTGTTTTAAGGAGTGGTAAGGTGGCGGGCTAACATTAACTCAGACATAATTTAAAACAAATTTTTAACAAGCAGTTCTTACTTAACAGTTATTAAAAACATGTTGTCGTACCCATTTTATTTTTTTCTTCTTTTAAATGGTAGCCAATATCAAGGGTAAAATACCGGTAATACAGTAGTGTCAATTTGAGCCCAAAGTAATTATGACATCAATTGAAGGTTTCAACTCAAGCTCGATAACTAGTTGTGATAAAAAAATTTATAATTCCCAATGGTATCTTAAAAATGCATGCAGTAACCCTTAAACAAATTTCTTATAACAAACTGACAACAATTCAAAACTAAAACAATATGCAGAAAAATCCAGTTTAGCAAAAGCACTTGAAATACACAACAACAAATTACAGCGGGACCCCGTTATCTCAAGTTTTGTACACACCAATTTGTATCGTGCTCTACATTAAAATTTGCTTATCTACTGTACAGTAGTACTGAACAATTTCAAAACAAATTTAGGTGTAAAACGCCTTCAGATGAACGCCAAATTAGGAGACGTGATATGTTGAATTACAAAAAGAAATCTGTAGCAATCGAATTCATCCGCTGCTACCTCAGTGGGTTTGCAAAGCCGTAATCTTGTAATCTTATTTTATTTGACACATCAGTCTTGCGCACACTTCCTGGCAATACATGACACACGTTATCAAATTGGCGTGATAAGACCTGAAACATAAATCAGTTACCGCTGGTTCCACAAATGCACACCAAATAATGGTCCCAACCAGGGCAAACTCAGTGCAACCTTGTAACATGAACAGTTAAAACAATAAAATGACCAGTCACGAAACAGTGGAATAAATGACGCCCCTCAAGGGAAGATTCAGTTACAATTTTGCACGACAAACAAATACGCAGATGGGTAAGTACTTAATAACAAAGCTGCTCAGCTCCACGTGGAGTTATCCAGAACTCGTGCGTAAATGCAGCCAAGACGCAGCGACAGGACAGTGGCGGCTGTACCGACCGCCAACAGTTGCTTTAACCGCCGATCTCCTTCGGGCAATACCAGTAAGCTCCTTTCCAAATCACAGATTTCCAGACAAGTCTCTCAACTACAGCTAGCCCGCGCTATCACTCCAAGTGCGGCCAAGTCTTTTTCCGGAACTTAAAACAGGCTGCTCCCAGCACAGGGCCCCGCCCCCCACCTTCCTCGCGCCGCTGCTAACTCGAGACTCCCGTCGCTGCCCGAGCCACACCGCCTCGCGGACCACATACGAAGCCTCTCTGGCAAAGACATTCTACACAGCCAGCGATTCCACCAGAGAGACACAAAGTCGAACAGTACCAAAACTTTGCGGAAAGTTTCGACAGACGGCACAAACACCGATTACAGTTTTAACATGAATCGGTACACTTCACAACACTGTTTTTATACTGACGACGTAATTTACATTACGATATGATGATAGTCTATTATTCATGATTTTATCATCTGATGATACCGTTTTGATATTTCGCCTAACATTGACGCTGTGGGTACTTTTATGAACGTGATGATGTTCAGACGATTGAAACCTGTTGTGCAAATGAAGTATTTTACCATCAGCTCAAGGTGGTTACGTGACATTTTTCAAATACCGAATAGCGCCCAGACAGACTGAGCCTCGGATCACCTGTGTGCAGCATATAATGTACACGTGCAGTTTAGCCTTCTGTAGCCGACCTTGATTTAGGCGAAAGAGAACGCACATGGGAGGAGACGTGGATTACTATACAAAAGAAACATTTTCCACCAAGACGAGGCAAGTGATGACAAATGTGCACTAACATGGGAAAATTGAGTGAGTTCAAATAAATTCTCCCTCTGTTCTCTCGGGAAAGTGTCTCAAGTATTCTCGCCTGCTACGGTTCTAGAAGAAATGAGGGGAAAAATTATACCCAGTCTTTGTTATCATTCATACTCGGCACGATCAGAGCTAATCACAGAACTGCAGTACAGGAGGGGAGCTTCACAATCGCCAGTAAGAAGAGAGATGTATTTACACTCGAATAGAACAGATAGATAACAGTCTTCAAATATACGTAAAAAAAAACCACAGGCTGCTCCCAGCACAGGGCCCCGCCCCCCACCTTCCTCGCGCCGCTGCTAACTCGAGACTCCCGTCGCTGCCCGAGCCACACCGCCTCGCGGACCATATACAAAGTGATTGAAACGATTGCTCGTCGAAGTTGTCGCTTTCCCGCTCTTCTGAGGCTTCAACACTCGGTAAAACTTTTACCAACAGGCCACCTAAATTGCGGATCTATGTGACCTGCTGGTAAACTATACTGTTCACTTAAGAGCGTGTGTTCTCCTCAAACCCCAGCTAAAACGTGAAGGAGACTGTTTTCCCCGCGCCCTTTTTAAAGACTCGGATCCCGGGAAAAATAGTCGAATGTTGACAGTAGAACTGCTTTTCGTGACCAGCATTACTGGTTCCTTTTGCAGCATATTCTGATGGTTGCCAGGTTTCTTGTCTTCAGTTTCACCTTGCAGGCTTATACCCTGCGCGTGAAGGCTGGTTTGTACCCACAAGGGCTTCACCATCCTGCCGATAGTTTTCAAGGCGTTAAAATAAATACTGGAAAGTTTGAGGAAAGATACTCATACACCTGATGATCATCATTATATTATCCTCATCTCTCTTTCGCCTTGCGAACATGCATAACACGAATATTAAAATTTCAATGTGTTTAATAACTAACAGTGTTTTCCCACAAATTTTTAACTTTGATCACTCCTTCTAGTGGTTTTTATGTGCAATTTAATAACAAGCATTAGGATGGGGCATCACAATTTGAAATGAAGTTTATTGGAGTGTACGTGGGGGCTTGGGAACGTAGGCTACAGACGTCGTCCGACGTTAAGGCCATTCCGCAGCAACAGTAGTCCATTGTCAGAGGAGCGTACATGTTCCGAGAGTCCTGCAGACACATTTCTGTTGCGGTGCGAAAAGCAACTGCACTATAATGCGCGAGTGAATTGTGTTGCAACTTGAAACGTAGCCCTAAGTTGACGCACTTGGGACAATACCATTCCCGCGTGCAAAACTTCACAAAAAGTCACCGTGAAATTCTAGCGGTATGTGGATCAACTGCAAGACGCAGTGAAGTGGAGCGAACAATTTGACCAAGGCCGCACAGGCGTGAGTGGTGCTGATCTGGAAGGAAGGCCATCCACATTGACGGTAGACAACAATGTCCAGGGTATCTATTCGCTAAGATGAAAGAACGTCAAGGAGAAAGAAATTTTCCAACAATGAGGACGTTCACACAGCGATTCTCGAATAGTGTCGTGACCAAGGAGCGGATTTCAGTCGTCAAGGTAGTAAACGATCAGTAAAACGTTTCGATCGTTGTTTACGGGGACTTGGTAACAACATTAAAAAATAATGTCCTGTATCTGTGTCACTTTGATGAGTAGTCCTGCGCCGGCCGCGGTGGTCTCGCGGTTAAGGCGCTCAGTCCGGAACCGCGCGACTGCTACGGTCGCAGGTTCGAATCCTGCCTCGGGCATAGATGTGTGTGATGTCCTTAGGTTGGTTAGGTTTAAGTAGTTCTAAGTTCTAGGGGACTGATGTCCCCTAGAAGTCCCCTAGAAGTCCCATAGTGCTCAGAGCCATTTGAACTATTTGAGTAGTCCTGCATTCAGTACAAGTTAGTTCTCCTCGTATACGCTATTCACGAGACTTCTAACTTCGACCTATTACCACAGCTATGGAAAGACTACTTCACTCTTCGGCTGATTTTCTTATAGCGATAGTCCTATATGGCACTCGATCTGTTAGACACGTATGGTGCCTGAAGATCACACTGCGGTTTACCGAAATTCCTTCACCATCGAAGATGCAGTAAATATTCCCGAACTAGATTCAAGAACAGCTTTCAACATGATAAAGTTAGTAGATTTCATCGGTGTAGCGACGCAGTGTAAGTCACTTAATAAAGGCAAGTCTTCCTGTCCAGATCGTACGCCAAATAGATTCCTTTCGTTGTATGCTGATGTAATAGCTCCATATTTAACGATGATCTACAACAAGCTCTCTCAACGAAACATCCATATCTAAGAACTGGAAAGTTGCACAGTTCACACCAGTTCGCAAGAAAGAGAGAAAGAAGTAGTCCTCTGAATTATAGACCCATATCACTGAAATCACTTTGCAGTAACATCTGGGAACAGATACTTACATAGAACATTATGAAATACCTCCACGAAAACGATATATTACCACACAGTATGGATTCACAAAACATCGTTCTTGTGAAACACAAATGGCCCTTTATTCACACCAAGTAATGACTGCTATCGACAGGGATCTCAAGTTGATTCCACGTTTCTAGAAGGCTTTTGACACCGTTGCCCTCAAGCGGCTGCTGATCAAATCGGGTTTCTCAGCTGTGCGAATAAATTGGTAATTTCTTGTCACAAGGGTTAGTAGTAACTGACGGGAAATCATCGAGTGAAACACAGGTGATATCTGGCGTTCTCCAAGAAAGTATTATAGATTCTCTGTTATTTCTAAACTGTATAAAAGTTTTGGGAGACAATGGGAGTAACGGTCTTACACTGTTTGCGCATGATTTTGTCTTTTAACGTCTAGTAAAGTCATCAGAACCACAAAATGATTTAGACCAGATATCTGTGTGATGCGAAAAGTTGTAATTGACTCTGAGCAATAAAATGTGTGAAGTCCTCCACCTGAGTACTAAAAAGAACACACTAAATTTCGGGGTTGCCTGAGAACATAGAAAAAATTCAGAGAAAGGCATCTCGTTTTGTATTATCGCAAGATATGGGAGAGAGTATCACGGATGATACGCGAGTTGAGTTGACAGTCATTAAAACAAAGACGTTTTTCGTTGCAGAGAGATCTTTTCACAAAATTTAAATCATCAGCTTTCTCCTCACAATGTGAAAATATTTTGTTGACAACTGCTTTCAATGATTATATAAAGTACAATCACCCACAATGCGACAATCTTCCAAAGAAGAAGGACCACTAGCCTTCACCCATAAGTGAACGCTAGAATCAGAATTTATCTTAAAACGTCTACGACAAGACAAAGACAAATTCCCGTGAGGTAAAAGGTAGGAACCCTCACTAGCAATAATAATTTCAGAAACAGGTATAGTACGGTAAGCTAAGATTTCCCGAGTTTCAAAGGATTCCGAACCGGCTCTTCCTGCATAGTTGCAAGCAACGAAAGCTACAGTTAACCATCCGTTACCCAAACTGGAGGAAGAAGAAACTTTCATTAAGGAAAAATTTAACCTCGCACCACAAAATAAAGTAGGTCCATTAATAAGACGCAGGGAGAAATGACCATCGTAATAAAATAAATAAGAGCTCGCACGGAAAGATTTTTTTCGCGTGCTGTTCAAGAGTGGATCAGACAAAACGGTGTGAAACCGGTTCGATGAAGCCTCTTCCAGAGCGAATTGCAGAGTAGTCATGTAGACGTCATAGGCATTGTACGGTAGTTTTATTCATCGCTTCTGCACCCTTCTTGTAGACGGACATGACGTGTGCTTTCTTCTTAACACTGAAAACAGTTTTTTATTCGAGAGATTTACTGTACGCGCCTATTACGGTTGAAAAGGACACTAACGGAGCTGCAAGTTACGTGTTGACTCTGATAGGGATCCTGTCGGGCCCCACATATTTATACAGTTTTAGCGACTTAGCTGTTTCTCTACGACATCTTCCTACTGGTATTAGAATTAAACTACAGCAGAGCTCGTCTGTTTTCCTGAGTAAAGGAACATTTTAAAATGAATTTCAGTGTTTGGTTTCCTCAATCTCAGTTCTCGTGTCATCCAGTGAGTGTCCGGGCACTAACTACGGTATCACTGACCGCCTTTACATACGACCAAAACTGCATTGTGTTTTGAGAGAGATCTTATTATAACGAAGGGTACAAGCTGCGGAAATGAAGTTTTTAAGAATAGCAAGTGGCTGCAAATTATATGATATGATTAGATTTACAGAAATTAGACAATACCTGGGATGTAAAGGCATAAATGAAATGGTCAAGGAATAGAGAAATAAATGGAGAGATCGTGTCACAAGAATAGATAAAACAGTATGTCTAAAATAGTAATGAACTGTCTGTCAGCAGGGAAAATGTCAATAAGGAAAGCTCCTCGCCAGGCCGTGAAGGCCCATGGGAGTCTACCGGCCGCCGTGTCGTCCTCCGCCTTGCGACGTCCTGCGGATGCCGTACGGAGGGGCATGTGGTGAGCACACCGCTCTCCCGGCTGTTTTGCAGGCTTTCCGGACGGTACAGCCACTACTACTCGGTCAAGGAGCTCCTCAATTGGCACCACAAGGCTGAGTGGTCCCCGTACCAGTCCATCCACCAAGAAAAAAAATCCTCGGCAGTACCGGGACTCGAACCCAGGCCTTCCACATGGCAGTCATCTAGGCTGACCGTCCAGCTACGGAAGCGTACCTCAAAAGGGTAGTAGGTAGACGAAAAAACAGGTGGAGAGATCACAATATAATAACTAACCACCAACAATAGAGGCACTGAACAAGAGGACGTAAGAGGCAGATGCCTAACACCAGAAGAAAGAAGAGGAAAGTCAATCAATTCGATTGTGCATCTCTTTGCACACTTGTGAGATCAAAATATCCTACTGCATTGTAACGTATTTGACTCCTCCTTGGCACGCTATCGAGAAGGTGTGTCCCTAGAAGAGACAACTAAAGTGTTGCTTCCTGCTACACGTAGCTCGGGAAATGATCATTACAGTAAAATAAGAGATTCGAGCTAATACAGATCGCTCGTCCCGCGCTCTATTCGCGACAGGAACGGAAAAGGGGAACAGTGACGCTGTCGCACCAAGCACCTTCGTCACACACACTAAGGTAAGCTGAAAGCATAGACGTAGCTGTTATAGATTAGTTTGTGTTAGTTTTTACGCACACACTTCAGTAAGACCCAGTCGGTGTTTCAACATATTTAAAAATAGTGCACATGCTTTTAGTATGAAGACGCAAGCATGCTAGAGAACAGTCGCAAAGGCGACACGAAATAGACCAGGGAGCCTTCAAGACATCGAAAGAATATTTTCAATTTGAGTAGGTAATCTCGCTAAAGAACGTTTTGCTCTTACTTAATCTTCAAATGGTTCAAATGGCTCTGAACACTATGGGACTTAAAGAGCTGAGGTCATCAGTCTCCTAGAACTTAGAACTACTTAAACCTAACTAACGTAAGGACATCACACACATCCATGCCCGAGGCAGGATTCGAACATGCGACCGTAGCGGTCGCGCGGTTCCAGACTAAAGCGCCTAGAACCGCTCGGCCACTCTGGCCGGCGACTTAATCTTCCAATGGCCACATTCCTTCTTCCTGAAAGCTATGGAAATGAATTGGTACTCTGCTAGCCGTGACAACTGCAACACCAGAAAGGATAGCAAATAACGAAATTTTATGTCTTTTGCGTATACAATACAGTAAGAAGAATACATGAATACATTATTACACCTATAGGTGATTTGGGGTGTACATTGTGCAAAATTTAGTACAAAGAGCTGCCAACTCTGGAAGCAACAATGGCTCCACCCCGGTTCGGCATCGAGTCGAACTGAGCGCGGATGCCAGAAATAGTTACGTCATTTCTTGCTATTTCAGTTCTATATCAGAGTTCATCAGTCGATCAGTCGTAGTTGCTTGGAAGCGGCGGCTTGTCAGTCTATTGGAAGTTCATGACCTGATGTTTTCTATGAGTAACTGACCTGAAGAAAGTGCTAGACGTGGCAACAGTCGAAGATCCTCTGTATCTAGGTAGAATGGGACAGTACGAGCAATACGTGGTCTTGCATTATGTTGTTGAAAGATAAAATATCACAAAGTCGACGAAGACAGGGCACAGCCAATGGCCTTATCGCATCAAAAATGTAATGCCTTCTGCCAGAATTACCGGCTACGCGAATCAGAGGTAATCATGTTGTGTACCCAATAGCACTCCATACCATTACATCAAGTGATGGGCCCGCAAATTCAAAAATTCAATTTGGCAATCTTCATTTTCGTTGGAACCTCTAAATATTGTGATGCAGAATGGAGTGGGACCCGGGGGGGGGGGGGGGGGGACGCCTGAAATGACGACTTGGTGCCTCTCGGGTATGTCCAACGCTGTCATTCAGCACACCTCCCTCCCTGCTGCTGTGTCAAGGGAAGCCAAAAAATTCGCGATGCTGACAGTCCATGGTGTCATTAGGTGTCGTCACACTGTTCACCTCAATACTTTTATTGCTGTAAATAAGCCTATTTCCTGACAGAAGGTGCGTGAGGTGGCTATACAGTTCTGCATGGCCGCCGAAAACAATTTATTTCCTCTCGGGCACTAGTCGTATGGTCCTCCTGAGTGCATCGTTTCATGTTTGCATGACACTCGTGGGTTCCCGACCAACACGGGCAGTAACATCACGGAATAACGTACCATAGTCTCAACAGGCCACGATCCTGCCACAGACGAATTTCGGCACGTACTGCTCCTTCTGAAGCATGACACAATCTTTTCACAAACAAACTATAGTGAAATTCTGTTCCTGAATGGGAAACACACCGTATAATCTTTCCTTAGAAACGGATTGTAGGCAGCATTACTGCTACCTACTTTGTCATGCTGTGCTGAAACGCTGACCATTTGCATATCGAACTATGTAGTGCGCTTCACGCTAAACTGACATTTGTTGTGTTTTACCTTCACGATGTTGCAGTTTTAATGGCGAACAGTGCATAAACGAGGTTAATCGGTAACTGAGACAAAAGCTATAGAATTTTATTGTAATGATGTTGCGAAAATACAGGGTTATACATAAGTAACTCTGGGGTTTCAGAAGATTACTGAGTGCAACTATGCAACTGTGTGTATTACGAATCGAAACGAAGAGATGCTCTATGTACTGGATGTGAGTCATTGCTCTGTTATTTTTCGTGCAGCTGTCTGCTGAAACCACTACAATACTTCTGAATAACCCTGTACTTACGGTTTTTTTTCTGTTTTGTTATCTCATCAACTACCTCAACCTGAACTATTATTTGTGGCAGACTTCATCTAAAAAAAATGTGTAAAGTTAAAATTTGTGGGGTCGCTCATGAGTTGGTTGCCCGGGTACATGCCGTTAAACATGTCACTGTCCACAGGGCTCGCAGTGGCAGTAGGAAGTGGTGAGATTTAAGGCATGACTCTGGTACGTTTGCAGAAATTTCTAACTAGCGGGTAATCAGCTGGTAGTACATATTTGATGCCAAGGTAATTTGCCTTACCCAATAGGACATAAGCTGCTCACAGAGTAATATTGTTGCATACAACCCTCATGTTATACAGGTTTGGGAGGCTACAGCAACTCTGTCGTCATTGACCCCTGCACCTAGCTGAGACTCTACCGGTTACAACAGTAAAATTCTGAGAAAATATTTTACCTCCCGGGATTTCATATCGAAAGAAACTACAAAGATTCTCTTGCCAGGCAACATAACCAAAAATGTAATGGCTGTCAAAAGGCTGTTAGATACCCGTGTTAGTGTCCCAGAATTCAGAATAGCATAGCAAAATCGTAAATGTTGAACTACAATTTCAAGTACTGCTTTACTAAAGAAGATACCGAAGTACTGCTCCAGTTTACTTCTCGTACAACTGCAATGGTGACTGATATAGATATCAGTGGCGTCGAGAAACAACTGAAGCCTCTAAAGTTAAACAAGGCTCCAGTGCCCAATAAAATTCTGTCAAAATTTGCAGCTGACCCATCTACAAGAAGAGTAACAAAGGTATCCCACAGAACTATCGCCCAGTCAAAACGACGTCCATCTCTCGCAGAATACTACAACGTTTCGAAGCTCATGAGTAATGAAATATCTGGGACAGAATTGCCTCCTCCATGCCAACCGGCATAGATTGCGAAAATATCGATGCGAAACTCAACTTGCCTTTTCCTCTCACATAACGTACTAATACCCTTAGATCAAGGCAATCAGGGGCTGCCATACTTCTAGACTTCCTAAAAGCATTTGCCACGGTACCACAAAAACGTTTGTTAACAAAAGTACGACTATATTGGGTAGGGTTAGGCCACATATATCGCCTACCATTATTTCTCTTTTTATCAACCTCCTGGTTTGTGAAATCAAGTTCTAAACCAAATAAATATCACTAGAAACTATCTGCTTTGGATTCCATAGGCCAAATCGCTGCTTAAGCTATGCTGATTTGCGTTATCAGAAGAAATTTTCCGACAGTGGGTTCCTAATATCGTCTACTGCTCATCCTATTATCGCCCACCAGGCGAAATTAGGAGCATGTATTTAAAAATGGAACAACACATATTGGCTTAGCTTTTGTAAGCGGATTTTAATCTGGTGCTCTAAAAAAGGATTTAAATTAAAAGTAAGACAAAACTAAACACTATAGAATTTATTGGAAAACAACACATTGTACAATTAAGTGGGAGCATTTACATCAGAATTATGTAAAACAAGTTTATGAGTTAGTTATTCAGAGAGAACGGTCATATGTACCTTGTCCCCTCGCCACTCACCGCTTCACAAAATTAATGAGTCCAGCTGAAACGCGAAGAGCACATCAGCCATTGTTCTCCACTGAAATCGTCAGGAAACTTTTTAAAAACTGGACACGCGGCATCCGCGGAATCGTCATCTAGATCCAGATCGAGGTCATCCTCGGTGTCTACTAGTGAAAGTTCACTAGCAACATCACTGTCAGAAGAACTTGAGGTTTTAGACGTTCTTCCAACTTCAGTTTTAGTGCTGGTGGCAGGATTCCTCTTTCATGTTGCTCCACTTGTTGAAGCCTCATGTTTGTGCCTTTATAAGCATACAAGATTTCCAGCTTTTTCTTATAAGACGAAATGATCAACGTCACACCCCCTCCACGCTTTAGTTTGGGAGACACTAATTGTAGTTTTGGTACAGCTTTTATATCCTTGGGCGAGACTGCAGGATGAAGTGAGATGGAACCAGATGAGAAATGCGACATCTTCAGCAGCAGACGGAATATGGCTGTCAACACTGTGTGGAATAGGCCTACGTGCTAGATCAACTGTGGCCGTATTTGCAAGTGGTTGACACCCACACTGAGCTTCAGAAATGGGGTTTGGACGGTTATCGTTTCATTCGTCAATAAAATCCGCTTCAGTAAATTGAGTCGTTACAAGGATAGAGACTAGTGACACGAAAATCACTCAGTGCATAATTCATGGTTGCTGCTCTAATATTGCTTTGCCCAAGAATTCAGCGACTTTCTACATTGTATCATAGTTCTTCCCTCGTTACTGGAAATCCACTTCTCAGTATCTAGATTGTAGAAAGTTTGAAATGGCTACATGAAAATAATATCCAGTGACTACATCCTATGCGTGGTATGAGGTGGAAGAGAGACTGTTATGATGTGACTTTTTTCTGGCAAAGATTATAACTTCTAGGTTCCTTCGTGTGAATAGTGTCCATCGAGGATTGAAACAACTGGGTCTCCTGCAGGAGGCTTCACAAAAGAGGAAAATGCTTCATCCACTTTCCAAACAAATCATACTGAATCCAGCCTGATGAGTGAAATCCTGGAATAGTTCCAGGAGGAGCTCCATTCATTAGAGTCAAATCCTGCTTTTTTCCTGGAGAAAATTATCATCGGAAGGACATACTGGCCGGCAGATGACATACAGATCACAACGGTGTTCAGCTTTCCCCTCTCTGCCCATGACATTTTGTAGGTTGCCTATTTTTCCTTCGTACAAATCACTTTCACATTTTTATTTTAGCCAGTTGTGATTTTAGTTTCGTCTATATTAAATGTTCTGGCAGGGTTGAACTTATTTCATCAAGTTCCGCTCCGAGAATACAAAAAAAGAACTGAAACCGTCTTAAGTAAAACCTAAGATTCTAGCTCTTCTCAGCGAGTGTGGTGTTCTTATCGTTAGCTGGGAACAATTTCTTTTCAAAAAGAAGTTCAACCACTTTCTACCTGTCGTGTTGGCTGTTTTAGAAAAAGGGATGGGCAGATTGTTCCCCAAGGCAAGCCGGAAAGCCATCTGCTTTACATAATTTCGAGTCAAACCAAAAAAATTCTCTTCGATTTCCGCGCAGTATTCGACCAGCTCTTTCTCTAACAGGTTTCTTTCCAAGTTTCCGTGTTACAACCGCAGCTTCCTCTTCATTGACTCCTTTCCACATCTTTTAATGTACTCTAGAATCATTAATATGGGTGCATCAAACGTCTTTGACACGCTCAGACTTCCATTTCATTTTTCTGGACAGCCTGACATGCACCCTCAAGATTTTACATGCTCCAAGTCTGTCTCTTCTTTTCCCTTGGCATCTTGTGTCAAGCCCTACAACAACAAAAATGAGGAACTTAATAAAATAAAATAAATCTTAAGAAGAAAACAGGTTTGGGATAACTGCGAGATAAATTGGTTAACGAATTAAAATAGGTATTTCCAGTATCGCCTAGGGAACGCAGTTCAGTCAACCAACATACACACGACACTTTTTCACAACAACTTTTCTCACACGGTTGGAGTCCTTATTTAACATACTTTCTAATGGTATAAACGAAATTGTTACGTGTAAATCCTTACCCGGTAGTTCCCTCGATTCACTGCAGGCAGTAAAAATGTTCGAGACAGCCTGAAACACTTCAGATGCCGTACTGCTTTCGCTATCACTCTCAGGAAGGTTGCAAATAGCGCTGTCTGTGACAAAACCAAGCTCCAAATTATTGCAGAAACTCGCAGATGGCAGCTATAAAATACGAGTAGGCGATAATAGGCACAGATGCGATATTTGGGGCGCTTACACCATAAAACAAAATTTGTGACTGTACTGAGGTTTTAGTGGTAGGGAGGACCCAGCACGTTGTCTTGGATGAAGAGTCCAAACAGATGTAGAAGTAACTTCAGGCGTGCCCCTAGGAAGTATGCTGGAACGCTTGTTGTTCATACTGTATATTAGTGATCTGGCACACAATATTAATAATAATCTGAATCTTTTTGCAGATGAGACAGTGGTCTACGAGCAAGCACTGTGTGAAAAAAATGCTGCTCAAATTTACAGTCAGATTTTGAGAAGTTATGAAAACTTTGCAATTTGGTTTAAATGTTCAAAACTTTAAAAGTGTGCAATTACAGACGCCGAATGGTGGTGGTGTGTGAATACAATATCATTGAGTCACAACTGGTATCCGTCAACTCATACATATACGTAGTTGTAACTGTTTGTGGGGATATTAAATGCATTGATCACATAGACTTACTCTATATAAAGCAGGTGGTACTCTTCTGTTCATCGGTAAGGTACAGGGAAAGTGCAGTCTGTCTACAAGTAAGACTCCTTACAAGTCACTTGTGTGTCATATCTTACAACATACTCAAGTGTGTGGAGCTCATTCCAGTTATGACTAACGGAAAATGTTGAATGTTGACAAACAGGGACGGCAGGAATGTTGCTACATTTCTTTCAACCACGAAGAGCATCACAGAACTCTGGGAAACTTGAATTGGCAGACGGCTGAAGGAAGGAAGATTAGAGCTTTACGTCCCGTCGACATCAGGATCATTAGAGACGGAACCAAACGCCTCAAGATACGTGCATAGTATCTCAGTAAAGCCTACTTTCAAAGTTTCAAGAACCAGTATTAATCGGAAAACCTAGAAATATATTTCAGCACCCTAGGCACCTCTCCCGTAGGGATCACGAAAACAATGTTAGACTAATTACAGAGTGAACAGGGGCATTTAAGCAATCATTCTCCTGCGTCCCATACGCACTTGTAACGGGAAGAAAACTTAACGTGTGGTACAACGGTAAGTACCTTCCGCCATGCGCTTCACAGTAGTGTGCAGAGCGGATATGTGGATGTAGAACTAACTACACTACCGGCCATTAAAGTTGCTACACCACGCAGATGACGTGCTACAGACGCGAAATTTAACCGACAGGAAGAACATGCTGTGATATGCAAATGATTAGCTTTTTAGAGCATTCACACAAAGTTGGCGCCGGTGGCGACACCTACAACGTGCTGACATGAGGAAAGTTTCCAACCGATTTCTCATACACAAACAGCAGTTGACCGGCGTTGCCTGGTAAAATGATGTTGTGATGCCTCGTGTAAGGAGGAGAAATGCGTACCATCACGTTTCCGACTTTGATAAAGGTCGGATTGTAGCCTATCGCGATTGCGGTTTATCGTATCGCGACATTGCTGCTCGCGTTGGTCGAGTTCCAATGACTGTTAGCAGAATATGGAATTGGTGCGTTCAGGAGGGCAATACGGAACGCCGTGCTGGATCCCAACGGCCTCGTATCAGTCGCAGTCGAGATGACAGGCATTTTATCCTCATGGCTGTAACGGATCGTGCAGCCACGTCTCGATCCCTGAGTCAACAGATGGGGATGTTTGCAAAACAACAACCATCTGCACGAACAGTTCGACGACGTTTGCAGCAGCATGGACTATCAGCTCGGAGACCATGGCTGCGGTTACCCTTGACGCTGCATCACAGATAGGAGCTCCTGCGATGGTGTACTCAACGACGAACCTGGGAACACAAATGGCAAAACGTCATTTTTTCGGATGAATCCAGGTTCTGTTTACAGCATCATGATGGTCGCATCCGTGTTTGGCGACATCGCGGTGAACGCATATTGGAAGCGTGTATTCGTCATCGCCATACTGGCGTATCACCCAGCATGATGGTATGGAGTGCTATTGGTTACACGTCTCGGTCACCTCTTGTTCGCATTGACGGCACTTTGAACAGTGGACGTTACATTTCAGATGTGTTAAGACCCGTGCCTCTACCCTTCATTCGAACCCTGCGAAATCCTACATTTCAGCAGGGTAATGCACGACCGCATGTTGCAGATCCTGTACGGGCCTTTCTGGATACAGAAAATGTTCGACTTCTGCCCTGGCCAGCACATTTCCAGATCTCTCACCAATTGAAAACGTCTGGTCAATGGTGGCCGAGCAAATGGCTCGTCTCAATACGCCAGTCACTACTCTTGATGAACTGTGGTATCGTGTTGAAGCTGCATGGGCTGTACCTGTACACGCCATCCAAGCTCTGTTTGACTCAATGCCCAGGCGTATCAAGGCCGTTATTACGGCCAGAGGTGGTTGTTCTGGGTACTGATTTCTCAGGATCTATGCACCCAAATTGCGTGAAAATGTAATCACATGTCAGTTCTAGTATAATATATTTGTCCAATGAATACCCATTTATCATCTGCATTTCTTCTTGTTGTAGCGATTGTAATGGCCAGTAGTGTAACTTACGGAGCGTGGCTCGCGACTTGACTGTACGCATGCGCCTGCAGCCGCAGTGTACGGCAACCTGCCGTAGTCTTCTGTATGGTGGTTTCTCTGTCAGAAGGGGCCGTAGCGTCCTAGAATGAGTTTGTAAAACAATTTTAAGTCTCAGTAGCTAGCACCTTTTCCTGCTACTCCTGAGAAAGTTATTTGTGATCTAACGTTCCGAAAAGCAGGAATATACCACATTCTACGCGAATGTAGTATGCTGTCAGTTGGACAAACTGCAAGAATTTTTGAACAATGATGTATAAACTAAACACACGCAGGCAGCTAAATCATGTCTGTCGAACATGGCCTCGATTGTGAACCATAAATGAAATGCGGAAGATACCAGAATTGTGGCAAAAGAGAAGAATTTCTGGGACAGTGTGATTAAGGAGGCAATCGATGTAAGATTGACGGATAATTTATGAATAGTGGCACAGGCTTTAGTCTGAGTAAACCGTGAAAACCAGCACTTAGTTAACTTCATTTCAATGATCTCTTCCTCTCTTTTTCTACATCTACATCGACATACACTGAAGCGCCAAATAAACTGGTACTGGCATGCGGATTCAAATACAGACATATGTAAACAGGCAGAATACGGCGCTGCGGTCGGCGATGCCTACATTAAGACAACAAGTGTCTGGTGAGATCGGTTATAGCCACTACAATGGTACGTTATCAAGATTTAAGTGAGTTTGAAAGTGCTGTTATAGTCGGCGCACGAGCGATGGGATACGGCATCTCCGAGGTAGCGAAGAAGTGAGGATCTTCCCGTGCGACCGTTTCATGAGTGTACCGTGAATATCAGGAATCCGGTAAAACATATCCGACATCGCTGCGACCGAATAAATAGCCTGCAACAACGGAACCAAAGACGATTGAAGAGAATCGTTCAACATGGCAGATTTTCTTTATTTATTTACAGCCGGCCGTTGGTGGCCGAGCGGTTCTAGGCGCTTCAGTCTGGAACCGCATGACCGCTACGGTCGCAGGTTCTAATCCTGCCTCGGGCGTGGATGTGTGTGATGTCCTTAGGTTAGTTAGGTTTAAGTAGCTCTAAGTTCTAGGGGACTGATGACCTGAGATGTTAAGTCCCATAGTGCTCAGAGCCATTTGAACCATTTTTTTTTTTTTTAATTTACACGTCAAGTTCCGTAGAACCAAATTGATGAGCAAATCTCCAAGGTCATGGAACGTGTCAGTACATGAAATTACAACATGAAAGTAATAACAGATAAAAATAAATGATCTTGAACATGAAAAAAGCCAGTCCATAAGTTTAAGTAAACGCTATCAGCAATACAATAAGAATCAGCTTCATTTATCAAGCCTTCCGTAAACTGCTACAGATTTCAATGCAGGGCCATCAACAAGTATCAGCGTGCGAACCATGCAACGAAATATCATCAATATGAGCTTTCGGAGCCGAAGGACCGCTCACCTACCGTTGATGACAGCACGACACAAAGCTTTACGACTCGCTTGGGCCCATCAACACCGAGATTGGACTGTTGATGACTGGAAATATGTTGCCTGGTCGGACGAGTCTCCTGGTCGGACGAGACTCGTTTCAACGCGTACGGATATGGGGACAACCTCATGAATCCATGGACCCTGCATGTCAGCAGGGGACTGATCCAAGCTGGTGGAGGCCCTGTAATGGTGTGGGGCGTGTGCAGTTGGAGTGATATGGGACCCCTGATACGTGTAGATACAACTCTGACAGCTGACATGTAAGTAAACATCCTGTCTGATCACCTGCATCCATTCATGTCCATTGTGCATGCCGACGGATTCGGGCAATTACAACTGGACCATGCGACACCCCACAGATCCAGAACTGCTACAGAGTGGCTCCAGGTACACTCTTCTGAGTTTAGACTCTTCCGCTGGCTACCAAACTCCCAGACATGAACATTATTGAGCATATCTGGTATGTATTGCAACGTGCTATTCAGAAGGGATCTCCAACCCCTCATACTCTTACGAGTCTATGAATATTCCAGGAGAATTCATGGTGTCAGTTCCTTCCAGCACTACTTCAGACATTAGACGAGTCCATGTCACGTCATATTGCCGCCATTCTACATGCTCACGGGGGTCCTATACAATATTACGCAGGTGTACCAGTTTCTTTGCCTCTTCTGCGTAGATACTCCGCAAGCCATCGTACGGTGCATGGCGGAGGGTACCCTGTACCACTACTAGTCATTTCCTTTCCTTTTCCACTCGCAAATAGAGCGAGGGAAAAACGACTATCTACGAGGGTTGGAACTTTAATAGTGGCAACTATTTATTTACAGCTCGCACAAAATAGATACGTGTTTGAAAGTTTTGTTGATCTTCAAAGTAGTCACCAGCATTGTGTATAACCCGTTGCCAGTGATGTGGAAGTCGTAGGATACTCTTAGCAGTGCCAGTTGTGTTGACAGTTCGAGCGGCGCGGTCTATTGCCCGACGAATTTGTAGCAGTGCTGAAGCGAACGCCGTGAAGTGTTTCCTTACGTTTAGAAATCGAGTTGAACTCACTAGGGCTTAAGTCAGGGGAGCGCAGTAAGTGATATAGCACTTAGCAGCCCCACCAGTCGAACAAACTAGTAGCAGCTTGCACTCTACGTGCTTGAGCATTGCCCTGCAAAATGATGGTCAGCTCCTGCAGAAAGTGTCGTCACTTCTGTCTCGATGCTGTTCATTTTTGGAACACAATCTACGAACAGCTTAGAGACAGAAGTGATGACACTTTCTGCAGGACCTGACCATCATTTTGCAGGATAATGCTCAATCACGTAGAGTGCAAGCTGTTACTGATTTGTTTGACTGATAGGGCCTGACTTAAGCCCTCGTGAGTTCATCTCGATTTCTAAACTTAAGGAAACACTTCACGGCATTCGCTTCAGAACTGCTACAAATGCATCGGGCAATAGATCGCGCCGATCGAACTGTCAACACAACTGGCACTGCTAAGAGTATCCTACGACTTCCACATCACTGGCAGAGGGTTATTCACAATGCCGGTGACTACTTTGAAGGTCAGTAAAACTTTGAAACACCTATCTATTTTGTACGAGCTGTTAATAAAGAGTTGCCACTATTAAAGTTCCAATCCTCGTATATACCTCGATACGAATGCTAATTTCTCGTATCTTATCTTTGTGGTCAGCTTCGAATGCCGGTTCTCTAAATTTTCTCAATAGTGTTTCTCTCTCTCTCTCTGCTCATAGATAAATGCGTACTAACCCTTTGCAACCCAAATTTTTTGTTGCATTAGAAAAAAAGTAAAACATTGTTTTTGACTTGTAAATTCTTCTATCAACACAGTAAACATGAAGTTTCATTTTTTAACTAAATCTGTTATGGATCCATACTGACTCGACTCTCATTATCCTTTTGGTGCTTCCATCTTGTGACATAGTTTACACAGTGGAATGCAATGGTACCATATCTTTCGGTCTCTTCCATTACTCCTTCAGCTAAAGGCGTCAGGAATATCGTCTGCCAATCAGCATTGCTCTTCTAAAGCGGGAGAATGACGTTTCGTTTAAGGCGGCCAATCCGTAAATCTGTAGCATCGGCATTTGGCGTTTGCTGTCTCCCTGTGAAAACCTGTGAAACTGCGTGCTATGTTTGTAAAGAATGCGTAGGCTGGGCGCTCCCACACAATGTAGCGGAATTTGCTTTTAAGCCGAACTCAGGGTCGTTCTGCCTTTCACTCGGGCAAACGATGTTTGCTCTATGGGCGGTCGCCATGCGACATAGATGGGTTGACTTGACTCGTCCTCTGAAGGGACCAGCCCCCCTGCATGCAGTTTGCCTCTCCCGAACTAAAACCCCTGTGACCGTCGTGTCTTGAATGTTTGTGTGTATACCAGCCTCGAGTATTTCAATCTCAGTGCGCACTTGCGATTTACTAGTTATTTTCATATCGTTTACATGAATTCATACAACATTGACTTTATCTTATCGAGTTTGGGTTCAAATGAAGCGTCTTGATGTGCGGAATACGATTGTGAGGGCGGAATATGTAAGCTATGAAGGTCAGGAGACCACGACGTCTTACACCATTACCATACGGTATATAAGGGGCAGGCAAATGGAAACCGAACGTCGGCATCAATGGGACCATGGAATGGGTCCGTTCAAAAGTAATCACCACACACATTAAGACGTTTATCCCACTGGGAGACAAGACGATCAAGTCCTGTTCATAGGACGTGCACCCACTCTCATACTTGCTCTTCTGACTGAAACGGACGTCCACGCATGTCTTTCTTCTGGTTGCAAAAGGTGTGAAAATCACACTGTGAAAGATCCGGTCTGTACGGAAGATGTTGCAGTTTTTCTCAGCTAAGTCGCCGTATTGTAACTTTCACTCAAAAGGCATTGTGGGGGCGGGAGTTATCACGCAACAAGATGATTCCGACCGACTGCATTCCTGGGCGTTTTGACTTTACGGTGCATCGTAGTGTCTGCAAAGTGTCTTCAAAACGCAGCGTACTGATTGTGGTTTCACACTCGAGGAACTTGACGAGCAGAGTGTCCCTAGAGCAGAAGAGGAAGGTCACCGCGACCATACATGGCGCCAGATACCACTATTTCGAACCCGAAGCGAAATGGCAAAGCTAACGGTGGAAACATCCCACATCTTCCCCAATGAAAGAGATCCAAAGCTGTTGACCTAACTTCTGATAATGCCATGATGACCTTCTTCTTCGACAGCAAGGGTCCTCTCCACGTCAGGTGCCCCGACTGTGAAGCCACAATCAGTGTGCAGCGCTATGAAGACACTTTGCAGAAAATGCGATGCGCCAAATGGCAAAACGCCCAAGAATGCTGTCGGACAGAATCATCCCGTTGCGCGACAATACCCGTCTCCACAATGTCAATTGGACGAAGGCTACGCTTCATTGATTTGATTGGGCTACACTGCAGCATTCTCCGTGCACCCGAGATCATTCACAGTGTGATTTTCACATCTTTGGCGACCTGGAGAAAAACATGCATGAACGTCGATTTCAGTAGGACAATGAAGTGAAAGACTGGGTGCGGTTGTAGATCTGTCAGCGGCTGACCACGCTGAGCTGTGCGTGGCTCGTGTTCGTGCCACATCTCATTTGACATCCTGTTTTTACTGCACTACCACCTCGTTATGTTAATTTGAATTACTGGTGTCACTGGGTTGCCGCCTTGTCGGCCCGTGAGCGGCAGCAGCAGCATATATCGATATAAGCCCTGGCGTATTATCTTTGCTGACTGCTATTACTTCCCAGCTGTCGTGTGTTGTGAGTTAGTTCGGCTCTGCCAGTCAGTTGGAACGCGCCAGCAGTTAGTTCGCACCTGGCAGTTTGCAACGCGGCACAAGTTCAGTCGGGGTGCGGCAGCAGTGAGGTCCGGACTGCCATGACTCGCTCGACGGTTGCCGACACACATAATTGAAGTGGGGACGACTTTGGTTGGTCGTCGGTCGGTCGACCTGCGGGTGACGTGTTTAACTGTATTTTGGTTATTTGAAGTCCAAGTGCACAACCGGAATTTTCTGCCTTGTGGCCGTTATCGTTCCGGTTGCCTGCCGTGGCAGCTGACGTAAAATTCAGGTAGTGTCCTTTCCTCACCGTGTTGTCGCTGTCCAACATGTGTGTGTGCAGTTTTGTTGGCAGCTTATGCATACTTCGTTGTGGGCGGCTACGCGTTTTATGTTTTGGCTTTGGAGTTCCTTGTGTATTGGTCACGTGAAAAGCAAGTCGTCTTGTCGCTGGGTCCGTTGACTGTCTCCTGGTTGGGTTGCTGGTGGATCGGGCATAGTTGGGCCGACTACCTGTCTCCCCTAAGCGAAAGTTAATACTTCAAGTGCAGACCGATCCCCAGAAACTTCTGCGCGCCACTGGCTGTACTGCCTTTCCTTATTGATGTTTGATCATGTATTTTACTGGCTCATAGCCGATGGTTTAAATTTGTATGCTTTTAGTTGGGTTTTAAATAATGGGCCTTGAGCCATTTTAAAATTGAAAATTCCTTACTTAGATTGTTTGGGCCATAAACCTCAAAAAATGGTTCAAATGGCTCTGAGCACTATGGGACTCAACTGCTGAGGTCATAAGTCCCCTAGAACTTAGAACTACTTAAACCTAACTATCCTAAGGACAACACACACATCCATGCCCGAGGCAGGATTCGAACCTGCGACCGTAGCAGTCGCGCGGTTCCAGACTGTAGCGCCAGAACCGCTCGGCCACCAGAGGTCGGCGATAAGCCTCATTTAAAATATTTTTGGATAAAGCTTTGGGCCTTCTTCATTTTGAAAATTTATTGTAGTTGTGTTTTTCAATCATGGGGCTTCACCCTTCTTAAAATTTAAATTCCCTACTTGTTAAATCTTACATTGATTGGTCCTTTAGCCTCATTTTAAAAAAAAAATATCTAAGGATAAAGCCTTGCGCTTTCTGCCTTGTAAAAATTTATTGTAGTTGTGTTTTGAATCATAGGCCTTCAGCCATTTTAAAAGTAAAATTTCTTATTGTTAACTCATGGATTGTTTGGGCCTTTAGCTTTATTTGAAATATTATTTAAGGATAAAAACTCGCGCTTTCTGCCTTTTGAAAAGTGTATTGTAGTTGTATTTTAATTCATGGGCCATCAGCCGTTTTAAAAATTAAAGGGGTTGTGTCCTTAAGCCATAAGATTGTGTGACATATTCAGTCGATAGTTAAGCTCGGAAATTTGCGCTGTAATGTTTGGGCAACTAAATAAAGTTATATGTGTTCGAGTGTAACTGACAGTCGTTCATTTTTGGCTGCTTTCCACAATTCTAACTACCTGTTCTGTCCTGCGGATTTAACCAGGCGTTTCACTGGTAGCAGAGCGTGGTTGCGCTTGTGCTTGCCATTCTAGTTGCTGTCAGTTTCACTCTTGTTTCGTTTGTGTTTAGTGGCACCATATTGTTTTGGATGTTACTTGCTTCAGGTGCTTATCGTAATGGCAGTCAGACAGTGTCCGGGGATCGACCTGCTGAGACAAGACCACCTTGTTTACGAGTGAGCAATAAGGCACCAACCGGTTGAGCTCAGACTTCCGGAATTGGTAGCGCGTTTGGGCGCTGCCGTTCTTCAGCCGGTTGACGTCACGTCGGCGGTGGTGGGTGTGACAGGAGCGCCAATTGAAATTTTGCTTAAGGCTGTCAGAGGCCTTGAAGACACTATTTTGTTTTGCAAAGAACGCAACCTACAGACAATCAATTGGACGAGGTGCGGGCACTATTAGTGCATTAGTTCAAGACATCTTCTTCTCGTCTTAAGGTTCTGGTAGCTCTGTGGGTGTCAACTTCGATTAGTTCCTTCACCTTCGTCATCTTGTGAGCCTTAGCTCGCTGCCTTCTTCAGTCTAAGGATCTCGCGGTGCCTATTGGCACGTCTCATCTGCAGTGTTCAAGTCCGAGCGGGTATCGTGCTATTTCCGTTGTTGACTTAGCAATGGTTTTGAATTGCTCGTCTTGCGGAACTTAGGTCACTCCTTTCCTGGTGCAGGGATGCCAGGTAGCCAGTGAGCATGTTCTCTCTGCAGGGGCAGGTCCGAGCGAGTGTTCGCTTGCGACTTTTGTCGGCCATTGTCTTGCTTTCTTTACGAGTTGCTAGCCATTTCATTTCAGCATGTGACCAACGGGTTGGAGTTTGAGGGGAGGGGGAGGTTGAGCCGTGCGTGGCTTGTGTTCGTGGCATATCTCATTTGACATCCTGTTTTTACTGTACTACCACCTCGTTATGTTAATTTCAATTACTGGTGTCACTGAGTTGCCGCCTTGCCGGGCCGTGGGTGGCAGCAGCGGCGTTTATCGATATAAGCCCTGGCGTATTATCTTTGCTGACTGCTATTATTTCCCGGTTGTTGTGTGTTGTGTGTTAGTTCGGCTCTGCCAGTCAGTTGGAGCGCGCCAGGAGTTAGTTCGGACCTGGCAGTGTTTGAGTTGGCACAAGTTCAGTCGGGGCACGGCAGCTGTGAGGTCCGGGCCGCCATGACTCGCCCGACGGTTGCCGACACACATGATTGGAGTGGGGACGACTTTGGTTGGTCGTCGGTCGGTCGTCTTGCCGGACGACGTGTATTTGGCCAGCGATCGCTTATGGGTTGACTGTGTGTGCCGACTCGTGGTTCGTCCCTGTTATTGTACAGCCACTGCTGTTAGCATTATCTAGTTCTTCATGCAAATGTTCGTGCAACTGCATTTAGTTTGTGTGATTTTGTCTGACAAGTTATTTTAAATGTTGTCAGCGTATTGATTCTGAGGAGTCGGTCGGTTGGTGTGGATCACCCAGGATATCTTTGCGTGGCTCAGTGGGCCGGGTCCGCTGGTGGTCTCTATGCAGTGAAAGAGTGTGTGGGAGCTGTTCTGATTGCTACGAGGATCGTGGCTCATTGACCCAGGACATCAAAGCTGAGTGGTGATTTAATTACTGAAGCCAGTCTGTTCACATTGTGCCATTGGTTTTCATGGTTGGCTGTTGGGGGTATTCCCGTGACCAACAGCGAGTGTTCGAGTTGGCGAAAGTTTGGCCACCATCCGGTGGAGTTTAACTGTATTTTGGTTATTTGAAATCCAAGTGCACCACCGGAATTTTCTGCCTTGTGGCCGTTAGCGTTCCGTCTACCTGCCCTGGCCACTGACGTAAAATTCAGGTAGTGGCCTTTCCTCACTGTGTTGCCGCTGTCCAACATGTGTGTGTAGTTTTGGCAGCTTATGCGTACTTCTTTGTGGGCGGCTACACCTTTTATGTTTTGGCTTTGGAGTTCCTTGTGTACTGGTCACGTGAAAAGCAAGTCGTCTTGTCGCTGGGTCCGTTGACTGTCTCCTGGTTGGGTTGCTGGTGGATCGGGTATAGTTGGGCCGACTACCTGTCTCCCCTAAGCGAAAGTTAATAAATATTTCAAGTGCAGACCGATCCCCAGAAACTTCTGGGCGCCACTGGCTGTACTGCCTTTCCTTATTGATGTTTGATCATGTATTTTAATGGCTCATAGCCGATGGTTTAAATTTGTATGCTTTTAGTTGGGTTTTAAATAATGGGCCTTGAGCCATTTTAAAATTGAAAATTCCGTACTTGTTAAGTCTTAGATTGTTTGGGCCATAAGCCTCATTTAAAATATTTTTGGATAAAGCTTTGGGACTTTTGCCTTTTGAAAAATTATTGGTGTTTCTCAACCATGGGCCTTCATCCGTCTTAAAATTTAAATTCCTTACTTGTTAAATCTTACATTGTTTGGGCCTTCAGCCTCATTAAAATTATTTAAGGATAAAACCTTGCGCTTTCTGCCTTGAAAAAATTTATTGTAGTTGTATTTTAATTCATGGGCCTTCAGCCGTTTTAAAAATTAAAGAGGTTGTGTCCTAAAGCCATAAGATTGTGTGACATATTCAGTCGATAGTTAAGCTCGGAAATTTGCGCTGTAATGTTCGGGCAACTAAATAAAGTTATGTGTTCGTGTGTAACTGACAGCCGCCCATTTTTGGCCCCTTTCCACAATTGCAACTACCTGTTCTGTCCTGCGAATCTAACCAGGCGTTTCACACGCTCTGAGACGTGAGCTGATCATTTCGTCTCCCAGTGGGATAAATGTCTTAAGGCGTGTAGTGAGTTACTTCTGAATGAAACCATTCCATGGTCCTGTTGTGGCGGGTGTTCGCTTTTCACCAACTGTCTGCCCCTCGTATAATTCTATGACCTTGTTTTCTGGGAGCGGCGTAAAAGTGGCATAAATTACATTCGTAATATTCTTGCTTTTATTAAATGGTCGTCTTATCATTTTGTTTCTGGAGATATGATACACGATCGAATTCACAAAATCTTCGAAAGAATAAGTTGCGTATTAACTACAGTTTCCCTTGCAATTAAAAATTTTGAGTTAATACTGCCTTAAAAATGTGAACTATGCAATTCCTTTGTGGAATTTGGTACATTGTGGGATTAGGCGAAAAGCTCAAACAGTTCCCTTCACATCTGGAAAGTAGCAAGCATAAGGTTATCCTCTACCGTCAACAAATAGGAAAGAGGTTCGAATCTGACTGGGGTCTTATGAAGTGGGGGATGCCACAGGGTTCTGTCATGGGACTCAGATTAACTCAATTTTCTTTCTCAAAAGTGTTATTGTGAAAGACGTGGGACGTAATGGCAATGATGTAACTTCAACACGAGGCTTCCAGAGAACAAATTAACGTGCAACTACAGAAAAAGTAATCAGTACACATGCGACAGCATGTGCTACCAGTATGTTCCAAAACGCCATGCATAAAAACCGGATTTTTCTGGGGCTCATACTTCGGGTTATATTCATGATAGAAAGATAGGGTCACGTGTTTTGGATAGCTCATGGGCTATGGAGCGTTTGTATGCCAACAGAAGGATCGTCTTACTGTAACTATCTTACAGTACAGGGTCAAATTTGAATATTACACATTTCCTTCATCTTAGGCTAATCTTTTTATTCTTTTTGCATTAGATGTGATCTACAATGCGCCTTAAGTGATTATGGAGGCATGAGTGGTTCCTGAGAAACTTCGAAAAAATAGTTTTCCATCACTTTTTCCCCGTCAGCAGCGCATATCTAAATAACTAACCGCAGAAAATTGCTCAATTTTAACGGTATACTCTCTAGGTATTTATTTAGAAATGCCACCTTTTCGTTTTCAAAAATATTTACCGTTGTCGAGAAACGCCCCAAAAATATGGTTCCTAGGTGGCAAAACCGATCCGCAGATTCCAAGACTACTACGCACGGCAAATGGCTGTAATTTTTACAATATATTCCTAAGATCCCACCACCGAGCGAGGTGGTGCAGCGGTTAGCACACTGGACTCGCATTCGGGAGGACGACGGTTCAATCCAGCGTCCGGCCATCCTGATTTAGGTTTTCCGTTATTTCCCAAAATCACTCCAGGCAAATGCCGGGATGGTTCCTTTGAAAGGGCACGGCCGACTTCCTTCCCCGTCCTTCCCTAATCCGAAGAGAGCGATGACCTCGCTGTTCGGTTCAAATGTGTGTGAAATCTTATGGCACTTAACTGCTAAGGTCACAAGTCCCTAAGCTTACACACTACTTAACCCAAATTATCCTAAGGACAAATACTCACACCCATGCCCGAGGGAGGACTCGAACCTCTGCCGGGACCAGCCGCGCTGTTTGGTCTCTTCACCCAAACAATCCAATCAAAAATCCTAAGATCCCAGTCTCAAACAATAATGAAAATTTTCTTGAATTCTTTGTCCGTATCCGAGATACAAAGGTCAAATTTACGCTATTTTTAGACGTAAAATACGCACGTAAAATCCGGTGTGAGGCGAGAACCTAGCTTATAAAGTGACGTAGCACGGAGCAATTTACTGTAAAGTGTCTCCATTATCATCGAAAGGATTTTGGAAATCCCACGTCCTAGTACTGAAGCACATGCAATTTCCTTTTTTTTTCTTTTTTGAACGTAAAACCCGACCTGAGTTGTGAAATTAGTTTTGCGTTATTTCAAATTCACGTAAGTAAATCATTAACAAAATTTTACTAATCCACAAAGTTCTTTTCATGTGAGTGACATGTCCTGCTGTAGCAGGGAAAAGAGGGAACCAGCGGAAAAATGCTGCTATCGGAGCACAAAAAAGCCGAATACTCTCCTGTTTCTACCTTCCTCAGCACCTTTAAAAATTTTCCCTAAAACTATGGCATAAGAACGCATTCGCGCTTTATTATGTTGAGAGAGAAGAAGACAGTGGCAGTGCGAAAGAGGTGGATAAATACTGGAAGATTGCATACTGTGGTTGTGGTGCAGAAAGAGAGGGGGAGACAATGAAAGTTGAGAGAAACAGAGGTACACTGTGGCAGTGGAACGTAGTTGACAGTGACAGGACAGTGCTAGCAAAAGAGTGAAGGAGGCTGTGACAGAGGGAGAGGTGTGAAGAGAAGCAGAAAATGGAAGTGGGTGAGAGCCGTTGATAATGATAGACATGGTCTAAGACAACGACAACGATGATGAGAGAGAAAGTGACAGTGAGAAGAGATAGCAGCAGTGAGAAGGAATGAATGAGTTAGCAGCAGTAAGAAACAGAAGGAGGGGAACAGTGACAGACAGAGGAGACAGTAGTAGTAGGACAGAACGAAGGGGAGTGTGGACGTGAGACAGGAGGCAGTGACAGTTGGATAGACACAAAGATATGACAATGAGTCGGGATGAATGACTGAGTGGGAATGGATGGGTATGAGCGACTTACAGCGATGGACTAGTGAATGTGAGCGAGTTACATTTATGGGAGTTTGTAGGAGTGAGAGGTGAGCTGCATGTTAAAAAGAGCGCAAATATGTTTGCATGCCGAAATTTTTAGGAAATTTTTTAAAGATACTGAGGAAGGTAGAATGAGGCAACTGGTACCCCACTTCTCAGGAGCATGTTCACCTTTTTTGTGCACCGATAGGGACACCTCTGTGTATCCAGTTCCTGACTTGATTTTGCAAAAGCAACATTTTATCGTCTCAGGATGGTAATTTACAATTATTAATCTCTCTCATAAGGTCGAACCTGCGCTGTGGAGAAGAAGTCTCATTTTTAAAGACTCAGTTTATTAGCTATATCAGTATAAAGCAATATTTATTTACAATATTACCACCAGGTAGTTCAAGTAATGATAGTCATTCTGGATATCTTGCTTGATAAATGCGTGGTCCATTATACCAGGAAAGGTGGTATTGTCCTGACTGTTCGTGGTATTGGTGGAACTCTTAGTCATGAGATTACCACATGCTACCTCTGGGAACAGTAATTAGTCAACAGTGCAAATATCCGTGAATGAGAGGGAAACTGGGTCTTACAGTGGCACTAACTATCTAAATAGTTGAACAACTGTTGCAGTGAGTCTTTCATGACCTATACAGCTGTGAAATGTTGACTCTGGTGAGGCAATAAAGCGTCTATTGCCGTCCTTAGTGTCATTAAAAGGCGGCAATGTTGGAGGGTGAATGCGGATATCCACTGGCGAGTACACTGAAGCCTGCACTGACTGGGCTTCCTGTGGTATAAGTTTGCCCCCCCCCCCCCTCCTACACCCCCCCCCCCAGTACCTGGCGCAGCTTCTGCAACAAATCTGTCTGCTGTTGTTATTGCTGCAGCTGCCGTTGTTTCAGAAGGCAGATCAACATAGCTTCCAAGACACCAGATAAATTCCTTTTTCGTCAATATCAGTCCCGTAACCATGAGGTGGTACGATCTCAGAGAGTGGAAAGAACTGACTCGAGACAGAAGTCAGGGAGGATCCATGTAGATGCAAAGATCGACGGAAGGAACAAGTGACAGATGTCCTTGGGAACATACTCACAATGAAACACGAGACAGACAAGCGAACGATATGTAAACAGATTTCAAATTGTGGTCAAGTGAGAAACAGAGACCAAGCGGTAGAGACAATCTGGAGTCAGGTAACTGACGGCAACTATACGTGACATAAGCAAATACCAGTCTTGTGTACAGCCAGTCGTGCAGTTGTATTTATCTTGATTGTGGTGAGATCTACTGGCCTCAGTATTCACATAAGAAATAACAATTGCAGCACTTCACACGTACTGCCACCGCCTATCAGCCATCTATGTGGAAACTTACCAAGATACAGCAGTTCCACTAGCTACAGTTACACTCCTCAAATGTTTTTCTTTTCTATCTTCTGTTACAAAAGCAATGCATGTATCTGAGTGTATGAAATTGTTAAGTACTTATTGTTGTGTCGATTCCCTAAGGTCTCGACACAATGAGTGGCTAGGTGCACGCGAAACTAACGCAGACGGGCGTAAATTCTGAAACAGGAGACTGGATGAAAACTATAAAGAAAAGAAGAGAGATTTTAATATACTTAACTTTAATGTAGTCTTGTTCTTGTTGAAATACATCTCTTGCATAGTAGTAAGCAATTAGCAATGATACACATGGCGCCTTGCTAGGTAGTAGCGATGGACTAGCTGAAGGCTATTTAATCTGTCTCTCGGCAAATGAGAGGAATACTTGGTAGGTCTAGTCGCAAGCTATGTCGTCCGTACAACTGGGGCGAGGTCAAGTCCGTGTCTTGTGACCTGCCATGTGGTGGCGCTAGGATTGCGATTACACAGTGGCGACACGCGGGTCCGACATGTACTACAGGACCGCGGCCGATTTAAGTTACCACCTAGCAAGTGTGGTGTCTAGCGGTGACACCACACTTATCCATACTGTATTTCACAAAACTTTATTATTCAGTGCATACTTTTCAGACCATTAGTATGATAGCATAATTGTGTGTGGTCATCAGTCAAACTAACCAGACTACCTGAAAGTTCACAGGAATTTTTCAAAAATTTTGTTCTATTTTTTGGTTCTGGTATTGTGTCCTATATCAAAACAGTGACTGAATGTGGGATGGTGGCATATCGGATGTTATCGATGTGCACCTTCCCGCACTCAGTTCACGTGGGTAGCTTTCCCAACAGCAGGTACTGCTGAGAAGGGACACTATCCCAAAAATATTGCTGACTGTGGGATGCCCTAGGGTGTCCCTCTGCTATCTGATAATGATGCTGTAAACCGCCATGTGGGGACGCGTAGCAGACCAGTGAGGAGTGCACCAGCCACACGGCTGCATTCTCACCTACCGGCTCTCCTCCCACCTAGACGTGTTTCCTAGCTCCTCTCATCCTGTCCTAGGGCATCAGGCCCTCAGTCTGGCTGCGGCAGCCTCCTGATGCCCTAGAGCACATCACTTGTATCATTTAATTTCAGGACTTAGGGACAATAAACTCCGAATGAGACAGTTAATTTTCTGGGCATGGTTTTCATTTCAAGAAATGTCCTAACTCACCTCAATCCTACATTGGCCGTCACTGCACAGCTGCTAGACAGAATGTACCACTCGGCTGGGTTGACACATACTTTGCAGATAGTTATCACTTGAGGATTCTAAGACAGAAAGAGAGAGCTGGTATACTGCGCCATTTCCATCACTTAGCACTCGACACACTCTTCTGCATGTGTCCGCATGGGTGATACGTGCCGCCGGTGCTGCCAAGTGTTTGACTGCATCTGGCCCTTCCTTGTCATAGCAGCAGTCTCTTAGGTCCAGCAGTCACTGTCTGCATGCTGCTCAAGCCACAAGTCATGCTGCTGTGCTGACCAGCCCAGCACAGTTCTTGCCAACTTCACTGGCATTGGGGGCTGACACCACGTCTCACCACCACCTCGCCGTACGTCAAGTCCGTACCGACGCCATCTACTCCATCATTGCTGATGCCTCGTGCCACGCTGCTGATCTTGCCAACACCACCAATGCCACATCTCTCCATCCAACACAGGAAAGACGGATATTATTCCCACTGCCATGTGCTGCCACCACTGGACATTGACGGAATTAGGATTTTATGTTAGTTAAAAGCTGAGACGTTCTTTTCTTTTGTAATACCTTTGGTCTCTAGAAGTTTTGGCCTGACATGCGCTCTGGGGCGAATTGATCGCAGGCTCGGCACAAAGCCACCGCTCCCAGTAATGCTGACAGAGATACTGCTGTCATCATCCAAGAACAGGTACAGAAAATATAGTTAAAGGAACACATAGATAACGTAGTATACTAGCATGAATGCAAAATTAGATATGAAGACAAAATACTGCAGGCACTTCTAGAGCCACTGCAGTGGAAACGATGGCATATGTACCAGATGTTGCCAGTACCGTGCACTTTCATTTGTTCCTTCCTTCTCGGGAAAACACCGCAAAAGTGTCAACGCCTTTCCACACAACGTCTGTGAGGTGGAGCACATCTGCTGCTGACCAGACAGTTTTCCATTAAATATAACAAAATTCAAACTATCGAGCAACACTCACTCTGTAGATGCAGTGCATTATTCAACAGGCTTTGACGTCCTGTTGAAGAGGTTATTTGAGTGCTACTCAAATTCACAGCTTTTGCAGACAGAATACAAATTTTGTCCTGCTGTACATATACACTGGACAAAGATGCCATGCACAATGAGGTCTAACTGTATAAGCTGAGGCAAGATCCACAGACCGGGACTGAATTTAAGGCAGCATTTCCCATCTCAATACATGAAGCCATGAGATTGTCTGTGTTACATGTGGAAGCATATCGACTTATTTCAGCCCCTGCGTGCAGCCCCTGTGCTGCATCTTTGTAAATGACACACACTGTCAGCTGTGTGGAAAATTGAACCATATAACTGAGTGCTGTCATGCTCCTTGTTGTACGAAATATCATATGATAGCACATACCAGTGATAGCTGCCCAAAAAATTGGAGACGGAGCTTTCCACAGCAAAATGCGCTGCAAAGCAATAGGCAAAACGACAGGCTGCAATGGGGAAATGCAAATGCACAGTGGGGAAACGAGTGTAGGGCTCGCCCTACTACTCACTCTCACCCCTTACAAGAACCATGAATTCAGCGAGAAAGGGAGAAATCAAAGTGGCATTAAGTAGTCTTAGAAGGCAAACTCAAAGGAAGGACTGCATAATGTCGATACATGTGCTGGGGTTAGTTTTTTATTTTTATTTTTTTTTTCATAAAATGACAAGTGTGCACTTGAACTGATGATCATTTCTGTAGGATCTACTTTGGTTGTTGCTGTGGTCTTCAATCCAAAGACTGTTTTGATGCAGCTCTCCAAGATACTCTATCCTATGCAAGCCACTTAATCTCCGAATAACTGCTGTAACCTACATCCTTCTGGATATGCTTACTGTACAAATCTCTTTGTCGCCCATTTAAGATTTTAGCACCCCCCCCCCCCTCCACTTCCCTCCAAGTACTAAATTGGTGATCCCTTGATGTCTCAGAATATTTCCTACCAACTGATTTCATCTACTCAGGTTGTGCCACAAATTACTTTGCTCCTCAATTCTGTTCAGTACTGCCTCATTAGTTATGTGAACTACCCACCTAATCATCAGCGTTCTATAGCACCATATTTCAAAAGCTTCTAACCTCTTCCTGTCTAAACTGTTTATTGTCCATGTTCCGCTTCTGCAGATGGCTACACTCCATACAAATATTTTCAGAAAAGACTTCCTGGCACTTAAATCTATACCCGATGATAAATTTCTCTTCTTCAGAAATGCTTTCCTTGCCATTGCCAGTTTACACTTTATATCCTCTCTACTTCAGCCATTATCAATTTTGCTGCCCAAATAGCAAACCTCATGTTCTAGTATAAATGTATCATTTCCTAATCTAACTGCCTCAGCATCACCTGATTTACTTAGACTACATTCCATTATCCTTATTTTGCTTTTTCTGTTGTCCATCTTATATTCTCCTTTCAAGACCCTGTCCATTCTGTTCAACTGCTCTTTCAAATCCTTTGCTGTCTCTGAGAGAATTACAATGTCACTGGCAAACCTCAAAGTTTTTACTTCTTCTCCCTGAACTTTAATTCCTACTCCAAATTTTTCTTTTGTTTCCTTTACTGCTTCTTCATTGCACATATTCAACAGCATCAGGAATAGGCTACAATTCTGTCTCATTCCCTTCTCAACCACTGCTTTCCTTTCGTGCCCCTCAACTGTCAGAACTGCCGTCTGGTTTCTGTACAAGTTGTAAATAGATTTTTCCTCAGAGTATGTTACCCCTGCTACCCTCAGAATTTGAAAGGGAGTATTCCGGTCAACATTGTCAAAAGCTTTCTCTGTCTACAAATGCTATAAACCTAGGTTTTCTCTTCGTTAACCTGTCTTCTATACTAAGTCCTATGGTTAGTATTGCCTCACATGTTGCTGAATTTCTCCAGAATCCAAACTTAGCTTCCCTAAGCTCAGCTTCTACCAGTTTTTCCATCCTTCCATAAGGAATTCATTTTAGTATTTTGCAACCATGACTTATTAGGCTAATATTTCAGTAATTTTCGCACCTGTAAGCACCTGCTTTCTTTGGAATTGGAATAATTACATTCTTTTTTAAGTCTGTGGCTATTTCGCCAATTTCATACATCTTGCTCTCCAGATGGAAGAATTTTGTCATGGCTGGCTCTCCCAAAGCTATCAGTAGTTCTAATGGAATGTTAGTTTAGGTCTTTCAGTCCTTTGTCATATTCTTCTCACATTATAATATCTCCCATCTCATCTTCATCTGTGTCTTCTTCCATTTCTATAATATTGCCCTTAAGCACATCTCCTTTGTATAGACACACTTTCCCTTCTTTGCTTAGGACTGTTTTTCCATCTGTGGCCACGAAATTCATACAGGTGGTTATATTTCCTCCAAAGGCCTCCTTAATTTTCATATAGACTGTATCTATATTTCCCCTAGTGATATATGCTTCTAAATCCTTACGTTTGCCCTTTAGCCATTCCTGCTTAGCCATTTTGCACTTCCTGTCAGTATCACTTTTTGACATTTGTATTCCCTTTCACCTGCTTCATTTACTGCATTTTTATATTTTCTCCTGTCACCAGTTAAATTCAATATCTCTTGTATTACCCAAAGATTACTACTCAGCCTTGTCTGTTTACCTATTTGATCCTCTGCTGCATTCACTATTTCATCTCTCAAAGCTACCCGTTCTTCTTTTACTGTGTTCCTTTCCTCTGCTCTTGTCAATCATTTCTTAATGCACCCCCACCCCCTTGAAACTTTCAACCACCTCTGGTTCTTTCAGTTTAGCCAGGTCCATCTCCTTAATAGCCTACATTTTTGCAATTTCTTCATTTTTAACCTACAGTTCATAACCAATAAATTGTGGTCAGAGTCCACATCTGTTCCTGGAAATGTCTTCCAACTTAAAATCTGGTTCCTAAATCTCTGCCTTTCATTAAATAATAAATCTGAAACCTTCCGCATATGCAGCCTTCTTTCATGATTCTTAAACTAAGTATAGTAATGATAAAATTATGCTCTTCTCAGAATTCTATCGTGCAGCTTCCTCTTTCATCCCTTTCCAGTCCTCCATCACTATTAAATTTTTGTCTCCTTTAACTATCTGAATAATTTCTTTTATCTTGTCAAACATTTATTCAATCTCTTCATCATCTGCGGAACTAGTTAGCTAGTTGGCACATAAACTTGTACTACTATAGTGGGTGAGGACTGTGTCCATCTGGGCTCCAATAATGTGTTCACTATGCTGTTCATAGTACCTTACCTGCACTCCTATTTCTCATTCATTATTAAACCTACACCTGACTGATGACCTCAGATGGTAAATCCCTTAGTGCTCAGAGCCAAACCTACACCTGAATTACCACTATTGATTCTGTATTTACAACCCTATGTTCATCTGTCCAGAAGTCCTGTTCCGCCTGCCACTGAACTTTGCTAATTCCCACTGTATCTAACTTTAAGGTATCCATTTCCATTTTCAAATTCTCTAATGCCTTAATAAGGGATGGGACATTCCACACTCTGATCCTTAGAATACCAATTTTGTATCTTCTGATAACAGCATCCTCTTGAGTCCCCACCCAGAGATCCAAATGGGGGACTATTTTACCTCCAGAATATTTCATCCAAGAGGATGCAATCACCATTTAACCATACAACAGAACTGTATGCTCTTGGGAAAAATTACAGCTATATTTTCCCCTTGCTTTCAACCATTCACAGTACCAGCACAGCAAAGCCATTCTGGTTGATGTTACAATGCCAGATAAGTCAATAGTCCAGACTGTTGCCTCTGCAACTACTGAAAAGACTGCTGCACCTCTTCAGGAACCACAAATTGCTGATTACACCATATGATTGACTGAAGACCACTTTTGTGGTTCCTTCTGGATTGCACAAGGTTTTCTGCATGCCTTTTGGTCTAAGGAATTTGCCTCCCACTTTATAAAGATTCTCTGACACACTGTAGACAGGTTTGTAATCCACTGTGTGTCTCATGTACGTAGATCATATAGTTTTTACAAGAACAATTGAGGAACACATGTTGTCTATGTTGCAAAGTGCCCCATTAGGCTTGAAAAGAGAGAAGTGTTCTTTTGCAAAACCACAAGTTCAATAACTGGGACATATCACCAACAGAAAAATTCTACTATCGGAGCACAAAAAATGCAAATATGTTCCTGTTTACTTACAAGACTGACTGAAAAGTGGGGTACCAGCTGCCTCATTCTACCACCCTCAGAACATTTAAAAAGTTTAAAAAAAATTTGGTATGATTTGATAAATGCCTGGAGAATATACCATTAAAATTTGAGCAATTTGTTGCAGTTATTTATCATTTGGATTTTTACCTCATACAGGATTTTACATGTAGAAGTAGGGTAATTTTGGACCTCTTTATCTTGGATAAAGATATAAGCAAATTTTCAAGTTTCTTCGAGATCTGGATTGTAGAAATGTATTGCAAAAATTTCAACCATTTGCTGTGCATATCCCTCTTGGAAACCTTGACTGGGTTTTGGTCCGCTGGTGACAGTGAAAATACGAGTACAGTAAAGAAATCCTATTTTGTGTGGTTTTCCAAGGAATCGCCCATGAACTAATGCTGCCTTCGTACCTCCTATCAAGCATGGAAAGAATAGTGTGAGGTACCTATGAAGCAAATTAAGGATGTTTTGCAAGTTTGCCTTTTCAGATCCACCTAAATTTTGAAAAGCCCCTTGTTCTTCCAACAGATGCTTCAGATTATGTCTCAGAGTTGTCCTTAGTCAGGTGTATAATGGAGAAGGAAGGTTAACCATAACCCATATGTTATGCTTCTAGACAGATAAACTCAGCAGAAAAACTACAATACTACTGAAAAGGAGTTCTTAGTCCCTGTTTTTGGAGTAAACTATTTCAAATGCTATTATATGAGTGAAAATTCCCTGTGGTCACTAATCACACTGGCCACATGTTGTTGTTGTTATTGTTAAGTTTAAAGCCGCCCCCCCCCCCCCATTATCTGCTTAACTTAGTGAGAATTGAACCTGTCGGAATACGATTATGATGTACACCACAAGCCATGTTGTTTATACCACCTTGCTAATTGAAAGATGTGGAATGTCACTAGTATTCTTTCCATTCAGATTTCATCGCAGAGGATGTTATCACCACTAGCGTTCGGAATCATCTTTTTCTATTTGTATCACTGCCGCCTTTTCAGATTAATACCATTGTTTTTCACCAATTGGGTGTAGCCTGATTTAATCAATACTGACACATACCAAGTATGTCCCTGAGTAATTGCACAACTAGACACTTTAAAAAATAAATAAAATAAAATAGAATGTGGTGTAGATGCACAATATACTGCACTGCCAGAACCACTACAAGCTTGGACAGTTGATCCTGATTGCTTTCTTAGTCCACCTCGGATCCTTATTGCATCCTCCTAAAAATCCCAAACTGCATCTACTGGTAATATATTTCATTAATTTAATCAATATGCCCATTACGACACCCCTTTATTACAAATCTATACCAACTTTTTTGTAATCGTGCAACAAATTTGTAAACTTGTTCAAAGTTCAGAATTACTAGTCTCTGCTAATACCCTCCTACCTCTGCCTAATTACTGCAATTTTAATCCACCTTCTCCTACTGATTTAATTTGCTATAACCATACTACGAACATAGTTTAACTTACATTCAGTCACTAATCAATTTCTTCACATGCTGTAGCATAATGCTTTGTTTTAGGACTGACGTATGTTAACTGAAAGGTAATGTTTGCAATGAACATCTTAGCTTTTCCAAAAGCTGTGCATTTAAATTGTTGTTGGCACTCAAATTTTACATATACTGGAATGTTCAAATCTTAAAATGTAATCCTGATAAAATTCCTATGTTATAGTTTCATAGACACAATTTTTCTGATTACAAAAGCAGAAACTTCTTGCTGGGATTTGGAAACTCCACTGGCAATGAAACTTCCACAGATAAAACAATACCTATCACATTGCCTTTTTTGATTATACAGGATCTAGTTAATCATGGTAACATCTCTAAAATATAAGTCTTTAATTTTACCGTTTTGTCATATACGTACTATGTGCATCTTTATATACGCATTGCTTATAAAGCCTGAGGCAGTCAGTATTATGCATTCAGTGAGTACAACACTATGGCATTCAGTTTGTCAGTTGTGTTCAGCAATGAAGGTGTTAGTTATTCATGCTGCCAACCGTAAAATTTAGACCATTTGTCGACTCTGTGAGTTGCTGACCTGTGATGTACTATCATACTACTTTTCAAGACAACTACTTCAAAGCAATGAAGGTAAATTATCTGAAAAATAAATTTGACAGTGTTGTTTTGAACCATTATTAATTATTTAATTCACCCAATAAGTTTTGGAAGAAGTATGATGAACATATGCAAGACTTAAGAGGCCTCCAAAAATAAGATAGTAACTTCGAAAGTCCATTACTTCCATCGAGTATTCAAATTCTTCACACCAGGATACGATACACACTTGTACCGTACATGAAATGCGTATTCACATAAAATTTGTTACTGTAAAATCAGGGTTGCTTATAACCACACATTCACCATTATCTTGCACCCAGTTTGTTTGTAGACCCATGTTTACAGCAACATTCTTGCTTCTACTGCCCTGTACTTGCACCAATTTCCATTTTAGCTATCGATTATGATGCACCCCATATAATCACAGCAAACTGCATAAATAAGCTCAGGTAGACCGAGAGAACTCTGCTTGGTGGAGTGTGACAACGCAGCACGAATGTATGCATGCTGATGGCCTTTGCATGTGCACATCAGTACTGCAGCAGGTATATGTATATCATCATATGCTGATATTTTAATACTGATACATATAAACAGAAAATCTATACTGTCTGATCAAGGCATTAGGCAATCACACACCAAACTGGTATGTTACTTGACTTGTGCAACATCTCATGTACAAGCTGCTTGTACAGATATGAAGACCCATAAAATAGAACTGACTTCAATATAGATGTAAGGACTGAGGACAAATTTTCTTCACACTTTAAGAACCTGGTAGCCACAAATGGGCTAAATCTCATTTTTGATCAATATGAAAGAATTACAGCAACCTCTGCAACATGTATTGACAATATTGTAAGTATATCTAAAAACAAAGATGATGTGACTTACCAAATGAAGGTGCTGGCAGGTCGACAGACACACAAACATACACACAAAATTCAAGCTTTCACAACAAACTGTTGCCTCATCAGGAAAGAGGGAAGGAGAGGGAAAGACGAAAGGATGTGGGTTTTAAGGGAGAGGGTAAGGAGTCATTCCAATCCCGGGAGCGGAGAGACTTACCTTAGGGGGGAAAAAAGGACGGGTATACACGCACGCACGCGCACGCGCACACGCACAAGCAGACATATTTACGTGTGTGTGTGTGTGTGTGTGTGTGTGTGTGTGTGTGTGTGTGTGTGTGTGTGTGTGTGTGTGTGTGTGTGTGTGTGTGTGTGTGTACCCGTCCTCTTTTCCCCCCTAAGGTAAGTCTTTCCGCTCCCGGGATTGGAATGACTCCTTACCCTCTCCCTTAAAACCCACATCCTTTCGTCTTTCCCTCTCCTTCCCTCTTTCCTGATGAGGCAACAGTTTGTTGCGAAAGCTTGAATTTTGTGTGTATGTTTGTGTTTGTTTGTGTGTCTGTCGACCTGCCAGCACTTTCATTTGGTAAGTCACATCATCTTTGTTTTTAGATATATTTTTCCTATGTGGAATGTTTCCCTCTATTATAACCATATCAATATTGTAAGTAGTTATAATTATTATGTAAAAGAAAAGTTTCTTCTAGACTTAGGAGTATCAGACCATAAAGTGCTATTTGTATCACTACTGAAGCAAAATTCAGTCTGCACAACAAAAAGATGTAAGAATTTCAGTCAAGAAAATGTGGAAGTATTTTGCAAAAAACTAAGCCAAACCAAGTGGACGGTCAGCAAACACACTTCCACAAGTGACACTTGCAATAACTTTTTAACTGAATTCTTGGGTATATTCAATGAATGCTTCCCTTTTATAACAGTGAGGACCAGCTCCAAAAAAAGTAGATCCTGGGTAACAAAAGGAATTAGTGTCTAGTGCTACTAAGAGAAAACTGCATATGGAGGCAAAAGTAAGTCGAAGCCCTCAATTTCTTAAGTATGTAAGCACATAAAAAAAAAAAAAATTCAACAAAATAGTTAAACTAGCAAAACGTACTGCAAATAATAACTTCATTTCAAATGCAAAAAACAAATCAAAAGTTGTTTGGTCTGTTATAAGAAGCGAAGTTGGCAGTGAGGCAGAGAGAAAATGCCCTTCTAAAACAGTGATAAGTGGAAGAGCTGTTACAGAACCCAGTGCCATTTGTGAATCATTCAATGACTTTTTCATAAACTGTAACAAATTTGGTGACTATGAAGGCTTTCATGACCGGATGGTACTGTTGTTGATAATTCTTCTGGGTTATATGGCCATGGTCCATGGAATACTTCTATTCCTAACGTTTCGTCCAATACTATGTTGGACATCCTCAGAGGTATGGCTGGTCCTGTTGAGTCTTGCCGACAACGTAGTATTGCACGAAACGTTAGGAATAGAAGTATTCCATGGACCATGGACATATAACCCGGAAGAATTATCAACAAGAAATTTGGTGACTGTTCACCACCAAAAACAAAGCCCAATATGACAGACAGCAATTGCCCAGGTTTTAAGTTTTCTCATGTTTCCATCTCAGATGTATTCAAAATCATAATGTCCCTAAAAAATTCAAAATCTGCGGGGTGGGATGAGGTCCCCACTGAAATAATAAAAATAATCCGTCACAGTATTGCATATCCACCCTTTCATAATCAACCTATCTTTTGATGAAGGACGTTTCCCAGATCGATTAAAATATGCAGAAGTTCAGCCCATACATAAAAAAGGCAAACAAGATGAATTGGGCACTATAGGCCAATCTCACTGTTACCAATTTTCTCAAAAAATATTTGAAAGAACTGCATGTGATCAGATCGAAAATCACAATTCATCTAACAGCATTATCTTAGGCGATCAATATGGCTTCAGAAAAGGCTGCAGCACAATCCATGCAATAAATGAATTGGTCACAAAAGTCAGCAAATGTCTTGATGACAGAATGAGTGTGTCAGGCATCTTTTGTGACCTGTCCAAAGCCTTCGACACAGTAAATCATGACCTGCTTCTCCAAAAATTGGCACACTATGGTTTTCAAGGCAAATCTCTTAGCTGGATGTCATCATACTTGGCAAACAGAAATTTCTCTCTGACTGGAAACACACTCAATTAGGTGTTCCACAAGGTTCAATATTAGGGCTACTACATTTTCTGTATTATATTAATGATATGCCATGTCAGGTCCAGTCTGATACTATCCTCTATGCAGATGACTCAACAGCTGTAGTCTGCTGTAAAAATGAGGTAGACCTAATTCGTCATATTGAACACACACTTGGGGAAGTGGAGGCATGGGTCAAAAACAATAACTTGACATTAAATTTTACAAAAACAGAAATTGTTTGTTTCACCACAAAACAATCTGCACAGTCTATGAGTGAAATAAGGTATATGGACAAAAAATTAGAGACTGCAGACTGTGTCAAATTCCTTGGCATATCAGTCACTAAAAACCTGTTATGGAGTCACCATGTGGCAACATACTGGGTCAACTGAATAGCCTTGTACATATTATATCTTGCATAGGATTACTGATTTAGCTGTAAGAAAAACTGTATATAATGCATATTTTGTTTGTCATTAGGTATAGTATAATTTTCTGGGGGTCTGAAAAAAACAAATTTACTTAGAGCTTTTAGACTACTAAAAAGAATCACCCAAGCAATGGTGGGAGCAAAACCAAAGCAACATTGTAAACCTTTATTTGTAAAACTAGATCTAATGAGCATTCCAAGCATATACATCTACGAAACTCTCACTTTCACGAAAAGGAACCCACAACTTTTTGAGGGCAACTTCTTTTTGCATCAATATTGCAATATGGTCGCGAGTGTAGAAGTGTGTAACCCTAAGACAAGAAAAAGTTAGTTATGTACTAAAAAAGGGAGTGTGCGAGAATTGTAACGTTGAAATAACAAATTTAAGAGAACGAGTTTCAGGTCTACAATTCTTAGTCAACACTTTAAGAAGCGAAATCACCACACTCAAGCATGAAAATCGGGAACTATGGTCGAAGAACAAATCATCCGAAGTGGCACCTGACGAAAGGCACAAATCGTCAGAGTGGACAGAAGTGAGACACAAAGGTAGGACTTAAAATAAAAACGAACTCTGCAACAGCAGTTACATTTACGGATAAAAACAAATATGGTGTTCTGCTGTCCAGTGACGGTGTTAAAGCCAGTGTAAATTATCCAGACCATTCAAAAGACAATGCGCTGAAAACGAATGGTCACTCTGGGAAAAATGTTGATAAACGGGAAACAACAGGTAAAAAGAACAGTGTGCTTTTTCTAACAGATAGCCATGGCAGGAATTTATCAAGTATGTTTCGAGAAATAAATCAAGACTTAGCAGTGACCAGTGTTGTTGAACCTGGAGCGGGAACTAAACACGTTCTAGACGCTTGCATTCAAACAAAATCCACGCAAGAAAATGACTTTGTCGTATGCATAACGGGATCAAATTATGTTGCGAAAAATGAAGCAGATGTCTGCGTAAAAGTGCTTCAGAACTTTCTAGAAAAAAATAAATCAAGGAATACAGTTGTTGTTACAGTGCCTCATAGGCACGATCTAATCTATAGTTCGTGCGTTAATAAAGAAATTCGAAGAACGAATATTAAAATAAAGAAACTGTGCTCTGAATATGCAAATTGTGCTGTGGTCGATATAAGTAAACTTAAGCGTAACCTTCACACCAGACACGGGCACCACCTAAACTGTGAAGGGAAAAAGTTTGTGTGCGAACATGTCAATGAAATAATTGAAGAAAGACTCACACGGAATAAAACGATCTACGAAAGTAGCGGTTTGAGTAATATCTGGAATGTACGTCATTTTTTAGTATAAAAGTCTGTGAATCAGCGGGTAATAAACCTCCTGTACTTGAACTAGGTGCTAAAAGCGACATTCGAATGAGAGTGTGTTCTCAGACAATAAACAATACAGATAAATCTGTTACTGTGATGCAAACGAACATTCGCTGCATTAGGAACAAAGTATTACAATTAGAACATTTTTGCAGTATTGAAAACGTTGATGTTGTTTGTATCTCAGAACATTGGCTGACAGACGATCAAGTACAATATTTTGTTTCTCAGGGGTATGCTGTTGGAGACATTATGTGTAGAAGTGAAAGAAAGAATGGAGGTGTCCTAATATTTGTTAAAGATGGTATAATGTTTACTAAAATAGATGTTAGCTCTTACTGTGCAGAACTAGATGGAGAATTTAGCTGTATAAGACTAAACGTAGAGAATACTATAATTGTTAGCCTATATAGATCACCAGGAGGAGATGTAAATACATTTTTCAAAAGATTTGAGCTGCTTATGAGGAAAATACTAAAATCTAACAAAACTAATTACCTGTGGCGATTTCAACATTGAAATGGCCAACAGTGATGAACATGTTACTAGAACGTATTTAATATCTTAAGATCACTAAATTTATAATGTACAAATTACACACCAACAAGGGATAAGGCGTGCTTAGATAATATTATAGTACATTTTTCTAGAGATAAGTACGTCAGACTTGCCAGTGGAGCCCTAGCTGATCATGAACCATTGATTTTAACATTCTCCTGTGATCAGTTGCCTAAATCAGACAAATCAGTCAGAATCAAGTCAAATGCCACATGGGTAAGAGGGCAGAAAGATGAATATATTAATTTATTTATTGACAGAATATCTTATGTTAACTGGGACTTTGTATACAACACACAACCTGGAAAGGGTGCTGGTGAAATGGGGTTTAACAAATTCCTGGAAATAGAGTTATGGTACTCCTGCTCACCATTAATCAAAAGTAGCCCTAAGCATAAACAGAAAAACAAACAGCTAAAATGGTATACAGATGAGCTAGCTCTCACTAGGGAGGAGATGCTCAGACTGTACAGAATATATAAAAATTCTTGTAAACAAGGACCTGAGCTTGATAATACTTCTTATAGAGCCTATCTAAAATGTAAAAAAATCTACAAAGACAAACTGTCCTTGGCCAAAAAACAAGCATGTGAACATTACATTGAAAGTGCTCCCAACAAACGTAAAGCAGCATGGGATATCATCAACCAATATAATTCACAAACCCATACACAAGATGCAATGCTGGTCCCAGAAGAAGTAAATAATTACTTCCTAACCTCAGTGAGTGAGCTGAAAAACAAAATCAAGCAAAATGGCACTTGTACACTAGATCATCTTGGTGCCGTGCCCCATAGTATGTATACTTTCCACTGGAATGTTGTCACCCCAGAGGATATTGTAAAAGCTGTGGCAAGGTTCACCAACTCCAAAAGTATGGACGGTTATTGGTTTTCTAACTATGTAATGAAAAAAATAATACACCTTATCTGTCAACCTCTTTCTTTCATTTTTAATGTGTGTTTAGAATCTGGAGTTTTCCCAGATGCACTCAAAACTGCTAAAGTAATACCAGCCTTTAAAAAGGGAGATAAGCATCTGCCCCAAAACTATCGACCAGTTTCTATTGCCCAAGTTTTTGAATATGTAATGTACAGTCAACTAAACTTTGTCTTTAAATATGTCTGCTTGTGTCTGTATATGTGTGGATGGATATGTATGTGCGCACGCGCATGTATACCCGTCCTTTTTTCCCCCTAAGGTAAGTCTTTCCGCTCCCGGGATTGGAATGACTCCTTACCCTCTCCCTTAAAACCCACATCCTTTCGTCTTTCCCTCTTCTTCCCTCTTTCCTGATGAGGCAACAGTTTGTTGCGAAAGCTTGAATTTTGTGTGTATGTTTGTGTGTGTCTATCGACCTGCCAGCACTTTCGTATGATAAGTCACATCATCTTTGTTTTTAGATATATTTTTTCCAAGTGGAATGTTTCCCTCTATTATATCAACTAAATAACTATTTTGATAAGCATGATCTCCTCTCCAACAGACAGTTTGCATATCAGCATGGTAAAAACACCAGTACTGCTGTCACTGAAGTTGTTAACCAGGTGTTAACTGCATTCGAAAATAAGGATCTAGTATCAGTCGTACTGTGCGATCTTAGCGAAGCCTTCGACTGCATACCATCTAACACCCTACTCGCAAAACTGGAATTTTATGGCATACACAAACCATCTTTGGATGTAATCGAATCATACTTAAGTAACAGGAGACAGTATGTATCAATTAAAAATAGATGCTCCTCACTGAAGGAAGTTCGGACTGGAGTGCCTCAGGACTCGGTCCTAGGTCCTTTTCTGTTTATCATTGCAATTGACTTACCTTACCATGTAGGAGCAAATTCAGTTGTGTGTTACGCAGATGATACAACGTTGCTCAATACACACCATGACACAACAGAACTGCATCAGGCAACACAGGGAAAACTAGAACTAGTAATGGATTGGTCTTCTTCTAATGAACTCCTGTGTAGTCATGATAAAACACAAGAACTAATACTGGGTTTAACTACAGCTGTTGAAAGCAAATCAATAAAATTGTTAGGATTCCACATTGACTCGCTAAGCCCAAGGAACACTGCCGTCCCCTCTTTATCAAGCACATGATATTAACTGTGGTGAATCTATACATCTACACAGCACTGCTTTATGTCAAAAGCAACTTAAATGAGTTCGAGACCAGAGAGAACATACATCCCCACAACACCAGAGGCAAACTGGACTTTGACATACCAAGACACAGACTCACAAAGACTGCAAACTCACACAAAATAATGAGTTTAAAACTCTTCAATAAACTTCCAGCATCTGCTCGGTCACTGACCAATAATATTTTCAAACGTAAGGTTTATGACTGGCTTCTCAAACACCCATTTTATAAGATAACAGAATATTTTGAAATAAGCATTGACATTAGTATATAAGAATATTCCTAAAAGAAAAGGAATTAAATTGTAAAAACTTTACTGTAAAGTTATTGTTAATTGTATATTTAATGTTCAGACCTATTCCGCTGTAAGTGGTCAATGGTGAATAAACTGAATATGATACTAGATATAGAACGAGCTACATGTTACCTACCCACTGTTTAAAATCATGAAAAAACCCCATACTATATGGGCATGAAATTTGTAAATAAAATATGGAAAGTTATGGATGACCCAAATGTAAAAGGTACCAAGAGACCTGGAAAAATATCTGAAAGATAAATGTTACTATAGTGTAGAAGATTTTGTGAATGGCAACAACACATAATTGTAATTAAAATACCTCTTTGAAGATGTTACACCATATATATTATTAGTTTACTGTCTATTTTTAGTATTATTATATATAGTGTAAAACTGACAAGTCACCTATGTCAGAATATTTGATTGTATAAGGCATGTTATGTGATAATAAAAATTGAATTGAACAGCTGCTGGAATGAAATGCAAAAGGAATTTTGTTAATGTGTTAGTACATTTGAATATTGAATATACTTATGTAAAACTGGTATTTAAGAACTGCCAACAGGGCATTCTTTGTGCAAGTGCTGTAACTTTCTGGTGTCACACGCTCTTATTATTATTATTATTATTTCTTTACTTTCTCAGACGTTAAGTCTGGTTAAAAATGGAAAGTGACGCGGACCTTGATCAAGCGTCACTTCCTTTTAACTGTACGGTATATGTTATATTGCATTTAGGAACTTTCGGGTAATTGAACATGTATCAATAATTACGGATTTCTGTAATTGTATATATAAGTTTGGATGTAGCTGTATTGCATTGATGTACTGGCGGATATTGTGTGGTATGACTCCTGTAGTTGATAGTATAATTGGTATAATGTCAACTTTATCCTGATGCCACATGTCCTTGACTTCCTCAGCCAGTTGGATGTATTTTTCAATTTTTTCTCCGGTTTTCTTTTGTATATTTGTTGTATTGGGTATGGATATTTCGATTAGTTGTGTTAATTTCTTCTTTTTATTGGTGAGTATGATGTCAGGTTTATTATGTGGTGTTGTTTTATCTGTTATAATGGTTCTGTTCCAGTCTAATTTGTATTCATCATTCTCCAGTACATTTTGTGGTGCATACTTGTATATGGGAACGTGTTGTTTTATAAGTTTATGTTGTAAGGCAAGCTGTTGATGTATTATTTTTGCTACATTGTCATGGCTTCTGGGGTATTCTGTATTTGCTAGTATTGTACATCCACTTGTGATGTGATCTACCGTTTCTATTTGTTGTTTGCAAAGTCTGCATTTATCTGTTGTGGTATTGGGATCTTTAATAATATGCTTGCTGTAATATCTGGTGTTTATTGTTTGATCCTGTATTGCAATCATGAATCCTTCCGTCTCACTGTATATATTGCCTTTTCTTAGCCATGTGTTGGATGCGTCTTGATCGATGTGTGGTTGTGTTAGATGATACGGGTGCTTGCCATGTAGTGTTTTCTTTTTCCAATTTACTTTGTATCTGTTGATGTTATGTGATCTAAAGGGTTGTAGAAGTGGTTATGAAATTGCAGTGGTGTAGCCGATGTATTTGTATGAGTGATTGCTTTGTGTATTTTGCTAGTTTCTGCTCGTTCTAGAAAGAATTTTCTTAAATTGTCTACCTGTCCATAATGTAGGTTTTTTATGTCTGAATCCCCTTCCTCCTTCCTTTCTGCTTAATGTGAATCTTTCTGTTGCTGAATGTATGTGATGTATTCTATATTTGTGGCATTGTGATCGTGTAAGTGTATTGAGTGCTTCTAGGTCTGTGTTACTCCATTTCACTACTCCAAATGAGTAGGTTAATATTGGTATGGCATAAGTATTTATAGCTTTTGTCTTGTTTCTTGCTGTCAATTCTGTTTTCAGTATTTTTGTTAGTCTTTGTCTATATTTTTCCTTTATTTCTTCTTTAATATTTGTATTATCTATTCCTATTTTTTGTCTGTATCCTAGATATTTATAGGCATCTGTTTTTTCCATCGCTTCTATGCAGTCGCTGTGGTTATCCAATATGTAATCTTCCTGTTTAGTGTGTTTTCCCTTGACAATGCTATTTTTCTTACATTTGTCTGTTCCAAAAGCCATATTTATATCATTGCTGAATACTTCTGTTATCTTTAGTAATTGGTTGAGTTGTTGATTGGTTGCTGCCAGTAGTTTTAGATCATCCATGTATAGCAAATGTGCGATTTTGTGTGGGTATGTTCCAGTAATATTATATCCATAATTTGTATTATTTAGCATGTTGGATAGTGGGTTCAGAGCAAGACAGAACCAGAAAGGACTTAATGAGTCTCCTTGGTATATTCCACACTTAATCTGTATTGGCTGTGATGTGATGTTATTAGAGTTTGTTTGGATATTAAGTGTGGTTTTCCAGTTTTTCATTACTATGGTTAGGAACTGTATCAATTTAGGATCTACTTTGTATATTTCCAATATCTGTAGTAACCATGAGTGGGGTACACTATCAAAAGCTTTTTGGTAATCAATGTATGCGTAGTGTAGTGACCTTTGTTTAGTTTTAGCTTGATATGTCACCTCTGTATCTATTATCAGTTGCTCTTTACATCCTCATGCTCCTTTGCAGCAGCCTTTTTGTTCTTCATTTATAATTTTGTTCTGTGTTGTATGTGTCATTAATTTCTGTGTAATGACTGAGGTTAATATTTTGTAGATTGTTGGCAGGCATGTTATGGGGCGATATTTAGCTGGGTTTGCTGTGTCTGCTTGATCTTTAGGTTTCAGATAGGTTATTCCATGTGTAAGTGTATCAGGGAATGTGTATGGGTCTGCAATGTAACTGTTAAATAATTTAGTTGGATGTGAATGTGTTGAGGTGAACTTCTTTAGCCAGAAATTTGCTATTTTATCATTTCCAGGGGCTTTCCAATTGTGCGTAGAATTAATTGCTCGGGTGACTTCATGTTGTAAAATTATCACTTCACGCATTTGTGGTATCATCTTGTTCGAGTCTGTTTCTGCTTGTATCCACCGTGAATGCCTGTTATGTTGTACCGGGTTTGACCATATGTTGCTCCAGAAGTGTTCCATGTCTGTTATGTTTGGTGGATTGTCTATTTTAATGTGTGTGTTATCTATTGTCTGGTAAAATTTCTTTTGGTTTGTGTTGAATGTTTGGTTTTGTTTCCTTCTATTTTCACTTTTTTTGTATCTTCTAAGTCGTTTGGCCAATGCTTGTAATTTCTGCTTCTTTTCATCTAATTGCTCTATTGCTTCTTGTGAGATTTTACCTAACTTTTTCGTTTTTTGTCTGATATTTCATTTCTTATAAATTGTGTTAGCTGTCCGATGTCTTTTCTCAGTTTTTCTATTCTGATCTGTAGCCTGTGTTGCCATGCTGGTTTTGTGGGTTTCTTCTGTGTGTTGGTTGGTTCTGATCTCTGCCTAGTGTGTATATTTAGTGTAGTGAGTGCTCCTACATAAACCAGTAGTTGTAACTCTTCCATTGTTGTATTTTCATTTATTTTGTTGTGTACGATTGTGTTGATAGTTGTTATTGTTGTTTCGACTTGTGGGTTATTTGGTGGTCTATGCAAGAATGGTCTAATGTTTGTATTTGTGTCTTTGTATTCTATATATGTCAGCTGAAATTTCTCTTCAATATCTAACATGTGTGTCACTTCGTGTTCTATTTGTGCTTGTTCTGGTGGCTGTCTTAAGATGTCGTTTTCCTCTGATTGTTTAATTGATGTGTGTTGTTCTTTGTTTGTTTGCTCTGGGATGTTTGAGTCCATTACTGTATTTTCTTCTTCTTCTGATTGCACATTATTTTGTTCTAGTATTTGTTGTACTTGTTGTTTGATGTTTTCTAATTCTGACTGGGGTATCCTGTTATTTTTTATTATTACACGGATCTGATCAGCTAGTCGTTGTTCTGTTAAAAATTTTAATTCTGGGTATCTGGTAATAAATGTTGTGTATACTTGTGATCTGTATCCAGTTGTGTTGGTTCCTAGGTTTGTTGCTTGGTAATAACAGAACATGAGGTGTCGATTAACTTCGTCTGACCATCTCATCCTCTATCTTTGTTTTCCTTCTAGGGTGGTTGCAGGAAGCATATCCTGCAAAACACCTCTATTTGGATTTGAATCATTTTCCAGTTGGCTAGCAGTGTCGTTACCATTGTGGGCGGGCATAGGGTTCAAGTGTCGTCCCCGACCATGACGGCGCTTGTCCGAGGCTTCTTTAGTTCTGTCCTGAACCAAGTAATCACACTAAAAGGGGGGTTAGCCCTATTAGTGGTTTGTTCTTTTCGTCGCCTTTTACGACTGGCAGAACATACCGGAGGCCTATTCTTTTCCCGGGCCTCCACGGGATTTATTATTATTATACATTTATGATTCAATTTCTTTCTTTAGCAGGGAAGTAACTGCTGACCTTTACTTTCTCTTTACTTCACCTTACAATTGCAGGTTTTCAGTGGTTTAGAATTTTGTTTCAGATCTTCAGTTCCAAAATACTCAGTACTTTAGTTGGAAACAGTTTTCTGCTCAATAAAATAACAACAAAAAACAATGTGACGCAGTCTGTAAAATATTTAATATTTTCTGTCCACAACATTACAGTAGTGAGTTGTTCTTTGATAAACCTATGTTAAATTCTACAGTCTTGGAGAAATTATCATTAAAATTATTTATATAGCTCAGCTTTTTGAACGTGTTAAAACAAATTAGATCTATTGTTCCATAATCTGAGAATATAAATACAAATAACTGCACTCAGCATTATCAAAACTTTTTCTTAATCTTAGATTTCATGATCTCTTTCACAAAGAAATTCAATATACTAAATAGCAAACTCAGATGCAGAAAAATTTAAGGTACAAAGTAAATGCTGTATATTTATAGCAAAACACGGAAAACATATAATAGAAAAATACTGTTCTCTCTTCACATTTTAAATAATGTGAGTAAACTTTATGTGCAGTACATTTCGTGCAAGTATATGTAATCACAATATCTCTTTGTGAATTCACAACGTTCTTATATCCTACCCTTTGCTATATTTTCTTGTTTAACAAATAAAATCCTGATATTGGCATTTTCCCCAAACATGAAAATTTTGTACCTATCTAAAATGGAAAGCAATCTACCACCAAAAACACAGATGGAAGGAAAATGATAACAATGAAGCAATCAATGATAAATAATTTTGCAACTTCTTTACAATCAAAAATATTAAATATTTTTAAAAAATACTGTACAATGAAATGGTAGAAGATGCAATCTTCCATTAAACAGCTTTTTTAACTGCAAAAACATATTTACTTAACTTAGTCTCATACATATATTTTTGGAATATAGGTTAATCTTTTCTCTTACAACCTGAGATGTGATGATGTTTTCTACATTCTATAACATTCAGGGTGATATATACTAGGCTACAATTGTTATATAGGATAACAAGCACCAAAGAATTATTGATAAATTACAATTTTAAAAAAATATGTAATAGTACTAGAACACAAACTGTTCAATGCTTTCTTCAACTACTAGACATGCAAATAAGCTAAAAAGGAAAATTGGAGGGGGGGGGGCGCTTTATTTCACTGAGAAACATCATCAATGAATAAATCAATATTTACGTTTAAATGCTATGCCTTGTTACATTTTTCAGTATTATTTCCATAAATGTTTCAAAAATAAAACAGAACCACAAAAATCATGAAAATATAGAAATACTTATAATTTAGCTGCAGTGACTACTTTTGCCATCTGTTTTCTGAATTTTAAAATCATTCCATACAAAGAAGTAACAAAGAAAGAGTATGATAAAATAACACATATGGAAGACAAGAGTGCACAGTAGTCATAACATTTATGATGATGACAGAACTAGTGTTGCCAGTTTTATGTCTTAAAATTCTGTATACAACGTAATTTGAAAGGAAAAGGATGTACGAGGTGAATTTAGTCACTTTCCCCCACCAACACCTGTTTACGTTTACTAACTGATGAAAGCTATAAGATCATAAAACTTTCCACATGTACGTACATATTACAGGGAGCAAACAAGTGAAAGCACTTTCAAATGTCATACGAAAATGTTAATGTTTGAGAGCAATCCAAAACGGGCAAAGAACAATTGTTTCAATTTACCTGTAACAATAAGTCAAGAACATCCAAAGCTCTTGTCTTAATTATAGGACACAATTTATGGAAAGTACTCACTTTAAGGAGGTGAAATGTGCTGTACTGTCTAGAGACACATTTAAAAGAAAGATCTTTGCCTACCCTTGTCCTCACTACAAGTGAGCCCCTCTCATCATGGGGTGAGTGTGACTTGCCCTCCCTTTTTAACCTTCCCAATTGTGACATTGTGTTGACATTTCTAGACATTCTGCCTCCTGGAGGTAAGTACTACCCTGCTGGTCATAATTAATACTTTTCTTGATTTTCTTTGTGACAGAAAGAAAATGTATTTCGATGCATATTTATGATGGAGAACAAATGTGAAAACAGCCTATGTTATGTCTCCTGTATCGCTGTGAAGATCAATTTCAGACTTTTGTGTGAGCTACCATTAACACAGGCATGCCATGAACAGGAGTGTTAGCACAAAGAATTACATTCACAGAGACACTGGCAGTCAACAAAAATTGTACAGCAAGGCACATGTGCAAACATTTGAATAATTTTTTTCCTCCACTGGTGCAGCCTTGTGTTGTTTAGACATCAAATACATTACATGAACTTTCAAATTTTAAAGTTCATGCTCCAATGGTCAGCAAAACATTCATAAACTACTGGCATACAGAAAAATTTCCAACACACTTAAAACATATAAAATTTCCTCAAAAGTTACCATAGGTGTCCTTTGGTCCAATTTCTAATATCTAAAACACTTAAATGCAACAATGAACAATTTTCAAAGTTAAACAACCTCAAAATATTGATTACTTTATCAAAGTACTATAGTAACCCTGTTATATGTGTACTCCATAAAAGTCAAAATGGAAACTCTAACAATTCATTAAAAAACTGCAACAGTTACATTTTTAACTAGAATTTATCCAGTCTAAACTTGCTCAATACAAAGTAACAGAATTTGCAGCTACAAAGAAAGTGATTACATTTTAGAAAATCATAAGGATTTAGGAATGTGTTTTTCTTACCATTTTCAAATCATTCTTTGGTGAAAAATTTTACACTTTCTATCTAGCAGCTTCATTTCTTTGCAAGAAGTAAAAAAGGAATGAAGGAAGGAAAATAAAATTTACTTCCTAGTGGCAGTGTCATGGAAGTGGAGTGAAGAATTCAATTTGGAATGGAAATCATTTGTTCCCTTTTTCAAGGATTCTGACCAACATTCGTCTTAGGCAATTTCAGGAAACTGTGGAAAATCAAAATTTGGTGGTTGCACCTCCCAAATAAGAGTCCTGTGCCCCATTTCTGTAGTAATCCATAGTGTCCCCCAGAAAGATAACACTTCCACAATACATCACTTCTATGATATATATGAACAAAAGCATGAAACCGTCAGATCACTCACTAACATGGAAAACATGTGCCAATGGGGGATTTTTTAAAATTTTGAATAAAAAATTATATATACTCTGAGTGCTTAAGTTTATATTTCAAACACCTTTCTCAACAGTTACAAACATTTAAGTGCCACACTTTAATGAGCAATTTTTTTTCTATTTCAGGTAAGTTTTCACCTCTGATCAATATTATTTTTAAAAATAAGTCATCCAAAAAAATTTAAGAACGCTCCTAGTTGCTTGCTAAGCTAGTTTCACAGCAAATTAAAAGGCACAATGATAACAAATGCTTTCATATTAGGCTAAATACTAGATACAGTTGAATTATCTGTAACAAACCAAGCCTTTTTATGGGATTTAGCATCCCCAAACAATGGAGCCATGTGAAATCATAACGTAATTATTACATTCAACACACATGATTTGTATTTATTTTTTATTTATCTTTAAACTATAATTTGATGTTATTGTAATGATTGAAAACCATCTCTACTCTCTACTGTTCAATGGCATTCAATGCCTTTCAGTGTAGTGATTCCTCAGCAACTGGCCACCTTCCTCTCTCTCTCTCTCTCTCTCTCTCTCTCTCTCTCTCTCTCTCTCTCTCTCGTTTGTTGTCCTTGTCTAAAACTTACACTCACATTTTTAAGCTTTTCATGATATTACAAGGCAATAATCATAACCATGAATTCTGAAGCCTTAATGGATGCATATTTGTAATATAAATGTCTACACTTAGTCATACAACAAACAAGGGTACATTATATCAGATAAAATTCCTTGAAGCCAATTACTGATGTGGAATGTAGCTGCAAGCAACACCACACAAAGAAATCTAACTAAAGAGGATCAAGCTCAAAAATATTTTCAAATTCTGATTGTATCAGTACATATTGTTACGGGTGCCAGCAAAGAATTCCATGAAACTGGTGTAGCACATGACTCAGTTTCACCACATAACTGCCATTAATAAATATGAGTAGACCAATGGAAACTTTCTAGTGGGAACAATTCATTGATCAAAAATAACAATGGCACAATTTTAACTGCTCACATGAATGCAACAGTTTTTGCAAGTGAAATGTAACTTGTGTATGGCGAGAAATGTTATCAGCAATTATTTTCAGGGTAAATTTACTGAAAAAACTGACAGTGATATCAAATCTTCCCATTTTTGTTCCTAAGATGAGACTGGCAATTGAGATCCAATACTTATGATGTTTTTGTACAATTCATTGATCCAGCTTTCCATCAGAATTCTCCATCATATCTATCTGTTCCCTCTCCCTATTACTCACACCCTGTATCGTGTCCACAGAACGAGTTTTCTTACTACCTTCATTTTCTCAGTAAATTGAAGTTGTTTCATCCTCACCTTTCTCACAATATGACATCAGTTTCTAACATTAGGTACCACATAAACACAGGTGCCCACTATACGAGACCAAAAATTGCAGGATTTCCAAGTACCATAATGAAAAGTTTTGTGTGTGCATGGATCTTTTCCATTAGTTTGTATTGTTAAATGGTACATATAATTCCGATGGACAAATTCTTATGGATATAAATAAAGTAAAATCATACTTGCAAAGGATTATGGCCTTTTTAGAGGCAAACCACCATGAGATACATTGTAAAAGAAACTTGTTGACTTGACTGACAAGTTTTAGGCCAATGCAGAGAGAGACTGTCCGTTAGTATACACTACATCTGCAATAGGATACTGTGACAGTCACATTTTACAGGATACAGCCTGTATAGTTGATTCAAAATGGTTCAAATGGCTCTAAGCACTATGGGACTTAACATCTGAGGTCATCAGTCCCTTATAGTTAATTACTACCAATACTTGAGCCAGAGACTATTCGAAGAACACAAGCCAGTCTGCAGTGAGCTTTGTTTGACAGCCTCAACAACATGTGCTTACCAGACAAAGAATTCACATTCACTAAATCTTTACAAGCTAGGCCACTTTGCAAAGAAGAGAGAGAGGCGGGGGGAGGGGGGGGGGGGGAGAGGGAGAGTCAAATATACCACACAAAAAAAACAAGAAATTTAGAACTGCAACAGCTGTTTTTTGCAAAATTTTCCCTAGATGGAATCTAGAGATGTTCTTTATATCTTCCTTCAACATTCCAACTTAATTTCCAAAACAACAAGAGTTAGTTTACAGTCCTGTATGGAATGTGTGCACAATCTAAGGCTGTCAACAACGTATCCACAGATGCATTAAGATTTCCAATTTGCAGAAGATACAACTTGTACACATTTTAGTTCCATTTTCACATGCTGCATGATAAGCATTCAAATACGAGTACCGGCAAGTTTCTACTGTGAACATGTAAGTTATCTGTGAACCAGAAATAATCAGACAATTTTTTAATTTCTTTTTCATCTGTGATGTATAATTTGAACATCACAATGCTTCATTTGGCACTATTCTATAGCAACTGGTATGCTCCGGCTTTTCTCTCACCTGTGATTGACTTAGCCAGTTATAGAAGAATCTGCAGTTTAATGTGGGCTCCAAGCCATTGCCATTATGAGTGACACTAGAAAGGGAAGCTCCAATATCACTGGTAAAAAAACTGCAGTCCCTACTGTAGTTCAATAAATAAAACAAAATTCAGAAACTTACAGGGGGGAGAGGGGGGAGGGAGAATGGGGTTGAATGCAGAAGAAAAATTTATTTTCCTTTAATTGATAGCAGTTGCACAGGACAATAAGTACTTTAACAGCAGAAAATAAATACTTGAACTCACATAGACCAAGGAGAATCTTCAGAAATAGAAACTACTTGGCAAGAGTACAAGAAATTGTCTACTGAGAACAGAGAGCAATAGCAAACATATGATAGAGAGCGAAAGTTAGTAAAGAAATTTACAAGAAATACATGAAACAACATCACTATACTAAACAATAGAAAATCCAAGTTGGAATCTCAACAATATTATGAAGGATAGATTGCTACTCACTGTAAAGGTGACAGGTTGGGTTGCAAACAGGCACAACAAAAAGACTGTTATACATTGAGCTTTTGGCCAAAGACTTCTTCAGAAAGGTGCACGCACCTGCATCCACCCACCCTCCCACTGTCTGCAACTCAACACACAATCTTTACAGTGAGTAACATTGCTATACTGTAACAATAAAGCTTCTACCCAGGTTCAAAGTGACTAAAATTCATGTACAACCTGATTCAGTGAATAAAATTTTTCAGATGAAAATCTTTATAATATAGCTTCTTGTGATGTAGACTTTGGAGCAGTTCACAGATGAATTACGTTGGCCAAGCAGAAATGAAATTTAGGTATTAAAAAACTTCCTGGTAATAAGTCTCAAATACACAAAAACTGACATAGCATGTAAAATAAGAACTTTGAAGTTTTTTATGATAAATGCATTAAACTAACACTCCTTGTATAGTGTAACACGCAACATGCTAGCTTGCACAGTGGATTGATGATCTAGGGCTGGTACAGCCCGAGTGTGGTTTTTAGACGGTTCCCCACATTCATTTTGGCAAATGCTGGGCTGGTCCCGAAATTCTGCCGGAGAGTATATAATATACAAACGGTTAGAAGACAACACACACAACCAATTTTACATGATTCAGACAGATGGCGCACACAAATTCCCTCTATTATGTTACCTGATAGCTTGTGTCAGGAACGTCACCCAACCACAAAGTTACATAGTAAAATAAAACTTACCAAACCATGGAAAAAGCAGACAATGTATTAAGACAGGATAAGCACCAGGGTGAAGAAAGAAGATTATGGAAAAATTTCATGGTTGTAATTTAATAGACAGAAAGAATTTCTTTCTATAAAAGTAAGCCTCTTGGTTACATCTTTATGCACAGTAGATGGACATTCACAGCACATCTGACTCCCCTCTAAGCAGGGCAGGGGGTTTGGGAGGGGGGGAGGGGTGTTTAGAGAGAACTGAAGAGGTGGCAGAACACCAGAAAACTTAGCAAACAATTGCTGCCTTCACATGAGTGTTCCTAGATTAATTTTGTATTAAAGATATTAATGTTGAATTTAACACAGTTCTGTATCCAATTATGAATGCCACAATTCATTGCCCAGCTTCCTGAAGCTGAAACATACTTGCACTCCACAAGACCGTAAGCAAAATTTTTCTACTTATCTGAAAGTCACAGACAAGCACATACATGCAGCAAAAAAGGACATTTATCTGCGCATTTTCAAACTGTTACAGAATGTAAAGGTACTATGAAGAAGTAATTGATTTTAATGTAAGCAACAAGTGGCACTGCAGATTACACGAGCAGCTGTGATAAATTAATATTACACAATGAAAAATCTTTAATAACACTGCTAAGCCATTGGCACCACAAAACTGGTTACAGTCAACTGTAACCAGTTATGTATGAACTGTTCTCAGTATGTACTATAACCAATATATATGAAGTCTAATTGTGTTCAAAACTAAAAATAAATTATGTTAATCATGTACCATTTCTTGTTGTCCCTTGCAACCCAAATTTCATTTTAAAAAAGGTTTGGCATATGTATGTCTCAAAACTAAAGCTTGGGCGTATGTCATTTTGAACAGGACTTGAAGTGGGGGGAGGAAGATACGAGAAGATGGTGGGAGGATAGGTATGAAAGAAGGGCAGACAGTTAGAGCAACAGAAGGAAAAAATCGACAATGTATGTTTCTGTAATGTTTAACAGACTTCTTACACTGTTCTAAAATGCCAAAAGAAATAAATTAAATTAGCTACTTTCTATTTTTATGTAAGTATTTGATAAAAACAACTACAAAATGACATTTTAGTTGAAATACCTCTCACTTCAGGCAATTTTGACTAAGCAGCTACTTAGTACTGATACAAGCAGTAACAACCCAGTTAGTCTTGTATCACAATCTTTAATTCTAGTAATGAATTATTGAAATATAATCTTCATTGACAAGCTGTCTTGTGGGAAATAGTTCTTAAGCACTGAAGTACAAAACTGACAAACACTGATATCTCACTGCAGATATCCACGAAAAAGAGAGTAATGCCACAAATGAGCAAATATGTGTATTAAACAGCACTGGTAAAATGAACTATTATAAGATATATTCGACATTCACTTACAAAATAAATTTATGCTGCCCACAAAACCTCTAGTAAAAATCAACACAATATGAGCACCAATATAAACATTGACATATCACTGCATAATATTTGTGTATTTATTATATCAGAAATCCAGCAAAATATGGATATTTAATTCTGATCATCATCTTATTCTCACCCCCACATACTAACACTTGTATTTGAAAACAGTAAGTAGACAATCCACAAATCTCTGGAAAATTTTTGAAGTAATATAGCAAACTATCTTGTGTAATTAGTGGCCATAAAATTGAGGCAAACAAAACACATCTCTAGTACCATTACAAAGTTGTTCATTTTCTACAGATAAAACTCATGATTAAATTATTACTTATGATCACTGTGATCTTCACAAACATTACAATCCCACCTCACATGAACTTCAGGTGTCAAGTTAACAATATGAACATGTACTGCTTGAAATTTTTCGAACTTTGGAGGAATGGGGCATAGCCGGTACTGAACCTCATCCCCTGGCAGTGGCACAAATTCCCCTTCAACACTGGAATATAAACAAAGAGAACATATTAAAAGCGATTTCTACTAAATTACATTCATCAAAAATTAAAAGAAATTTTTAATGAAAGTTGCTTATTCTTGTACTTTGTGTGTGCTGAATACTAATACAACAAAAAGGCTATTTCATCCCCCATTGTTTAAAAGCAGCACTCAATATTTTTAAAAATTGTATTTTCAATAATTTTTGCTTGTTAGAAAAACCATTTCAACTGATAATAATATGACATCGAATTTCAGTTGCAGAGATTATGCTGGTTAATATATGTCATCACTGTTATGATAAGCTCTCTGACTGCTCTTCTATTTCCACAACCACCTTCTAGATCCCAACAGAATTCTAAACATCTGATCCTGGCTGGCATTGGCAGTAGTCTTTGCAAAATGCTCTGTCATCGTCTGAACAATGTCTCCGGGCGTGGTTTGAAAACACTTGTTTCCACACTGTTGCTACTGATAAATGACTGAGTTTACCAGAAGTCTTACTGATGGCTTCCTGTACTTTTGTGGAACAAGTGGGACGGTTGATGGTGTTCAGGAATGCTTGCCATGACCTTTTCTTGCTCACCTTAATTACACACCGAGCCTTGGCTCTCGTGACCCAAAAAGCTGAGAGGCTGCATACTGTTGGGCGGTACTTAAACAGTCGAAGAGCCACGCACCTATCACGGACTGCTGAGCAGCACTCATCAGTCCACCAAGGTACAAGTTGCCTCCTAAGATGACCTGAGGATTTTGGAATGGATATGTCAGCGGTATGATGGATCACTCGTGTAAAGTGGGCCACCCATTCTTGGAGACTGTTGTGGTGTTCAAACACAGCATCCAGTTAACCCTGCTGACCATCCACATTTTGGTGGCTTCTGTTCAGGTAATGCTCCACCCAGTGGATCCACGGTGGGAAGTGGTCACTGGAATGAAGATCATCAATTGCTTCCAACTCTGCTGAGTATGGAACAGTGGGAGAGCAGAAAGAGAGATTGATGGCAGAGGACAATCCAGTAGCAGCTGGGAAATGAGTGGGACTGCCCACATAGAGAATGCACAGCTCCTAAGACATCATGAGGTTCTCTATGACCCCCAGTACAAGTATAGCTCGAGCCCCATAATGCATTATGGGCATTGGGACCTCTCAGTACGAGAAATGATCTTTAAGATCCGTTACAGCCTTAGAGTCAGTCACCTTGTGTGAGGGTAAATATAGCAAGCAAACAGTGATCCTCTGACACACGAGAATTTCAACAGCAACCGCTTGCAGGTTAGTAGCTACGGGGAGAGCAGAGGAAAGGGGTGCATTATCGACAAACAACGTGACCCCTCCCTTGGCCCTTTCACATCAGGTCAACCTTGTGATGGAATGTATAGCCCCAAAGCACAAGGGTGTCAGACACTTTAAAATGCATTTCCTGCAAGCAAAAGTAGAAGGGAAGTTCCTGTGCTACCAGTTTCAGTTTATCCACATGTGTCTTGAACCTGTTAATGTTCCACTGTAATATGGAAGCCATCTATTTTGGGAGTTATCCTTTCATCCTGTCGTGTAGATGAGTCTGTAGTGGGTGGGACCAGATGTGTGCCCCAGGTCAACATCAAGGTCCATCAGCTCTGTTGATGAGTCATGAGAGATGTCACAGACGGATGTTGATATTGTCAGACTGCTTGCTTCCTGTCTCCATTGGCAGCTGATTCTTTGTCTTAGACATTAGGTTTTTGCCTGTGGAGTTTTCAGAGCCACGGCCACAAGAGGTGGTAGTGGTAGCACTGGACAGTGGACCTTTGGAGAAGGGAGCTTTGCAATGTTGGCAACCATGCCCTAGTACAATGTTCTGGGAGGAGGAGGTACAGGCTTTGAAGGAACTACCGCAGCACAAGTGCATTGACAAATGCAGGTTCTAGTGCTAACACTAACAACCACCTTCTGAGTAGCAGCATTGGTCATCTGAACTAGCTGTTTAAGAACAGACTCAAAAGAGGTAGCGAACTTCAGGGGTTGCATGGCCTTTTAGATCATTTCGGCTTTGCCTTACGAGATACATCGTTTTTATCTCCTGTGTCTTTCTTTCTTTAATGAAGACACTGCAGATCCCAGACAGGGTGATCCTCAGAGCAATTTACACAACCAATTCCCTAACAGGCAGCCTTACCACATTTGCCACAAGTGGCTTCTCCCTCACAACCTAAGGTGCTGCCAAACGAGCTGGAGTGTAAAACAGCACACTGGGTTGGGGAAATATGGCTGCACGCTGAGGCAAAGGAAACCGGCCTCAACCTGCTCTGGTAGCTTTGGACTGCTGAAAGTCAGTCCAAACGAGTCTGATTCCACTATATCATCATCTATCCTTTTCATTATGTTTTACACATCAGCAATGCCTTCTTGGGACCACTCAGCTTTCAGTTCTTTGCAGAGAATGTCAATTACAACTCTTTGCTAGGAATTAGAGATTTCTACCAACAGGGTCTCCGTTTTGCATGCACTTGACAGATTTTAACACATTGCACATGGCTCACGTAAATTTGCGTGTTTCCATGTCCAACTGTTGAGAACGGACCACGTAAATTTACGTTTTTCGTTCTGCAGGCATTTTCTGAGAGCTGTTGCTCATGCCAGTAACTACTTCAATTTAACAAAAAGTTATATATGAATTGGACGGTTCAATGTGGTGAACAACAGTATGAACTACTTTTTATCTTTTGTTTTACCACCAACAATCAGTACCACGAAATAGACAGTACTGTAGTTGTTGCCTTGTGTGGTACGACACGAAAAGTTGATGGAAAAAGAGATTCTTGCTGAACTGTTTGTGGACAATTGTTCTGATGTTCCAAGTTATTCTTATGATGTTATTCTTATGATAGTGGTGATAGAAGTGAAGAAGAAAACAACATAGCTATAATCGACCAAACTGTGATAAGTGTGAACGATTTAGGTGATGAAGATTTTGACAGTGAAAGTTGGCTGACAAAGGACAAAATCATTATTTTAGGAACATTTAGAGGCATTCCAAGGGTAAAAACCCTTCCAATGATATCAATAGCCTTATAAGCACCATGGAACTAATTCCAGGGGATGAACTTTCGATCAGATGTTGATACAATCAAACATATATTAAAAACAAAACAAAAACCATTATAAAGGAACTCCCAAGTCTCCCAAAACTATATCACTGTTATTGAACTGAAAAAATTTCTGGGCACGATTATCTTAAGGGGCTAATTAAAAAAAAAATCATTTGAAGGACTATTGGTCAACAGATCCTCTAATAGAGGTACCGTTTTTTGGCAAGCTAATGAGCAGAGATCAATTTGAGCAGATATGAATTCCTTACAGAGCAGTCAGGAAAACAGACTCTCCAAGGTTGAACCTGTGCCAAAGTACATCTTAGATAAATTTCAGACCGTATACAAACCTGAATAGGAGGCTTATCTTGATGAAGCAATGATACCATGGAGAGGACAGCTTCTTTTCCGAACATATAAGTCCAGAAAACTTATCAGATTGGTTTGCTTGTTCACATAGTTTGCAAAAGTGTAAGTGGATATATATCCAATCTAGAAGGAAGAAAAATGCATCAAGACACTATTCTCTCTGTACTTTCACCTCACCTTGGCGTGTGGCACCAATTTCATTAAGAAAATTTTTACAACATTACAGATATTGCCAAAACACTTCTAGAAAGGAAAACAAGAGTTTGTGGTGCAGTATGAGTCAGAGGTCTCCCTCAGTGTCTGTCTAAAAACAACAGGCAAATCTAAAGAAAGGTGACACTACATTACAAAGACACAGTGACATTTTGCTGCAGAAATGGAAAGGGTGACTTCATCTCAAATCATACAGGGCATGTCAACAGGTGGTCATGAACTGCTCTGGAAGAAAAAAAAAATACTAGACCTCTACATCATAAGTGTTAAGACATCATAAGTGTTAAGACATCATAAGTGTTAAGACATCATAAGTGTTAAGACATCATAAGTGTTAAGACATCATAAGTGTTAAGACATCATAAGTGTTAAGACATCATAAGTGTTAAGACATCATAAGTGTTAAGACATCATAAGTGTTAAGACATCATAAGTGTTAAGACATCATAAGTGTTAAGACATCATAAGTGTTAAGACATCATAAGTGTTAAGACATCATAAGTGTTAAGACATCATAAGTGTTAAGAAATAAAGTATTTTTATTTCATCTTAACTTTTGAAAATGGTAAGGCCCTTTGAAAACTGTATATTTTCTAAATAACTCTTACAACAGTAGAGAACAAAAAAATATATAACTAACAAACCAAAAGTACTGGAGACCTGGCAGATGTTTTGCATTAAAGCTCCCTCTTAGTGAGCTGAAATCTAGTTGATACCCGTACATTTATGGGCTTCCTTTAACTTACAAATTCAACATGAAAATATGAAATTTAGGTTAATTTTTCCAATTAAAAAAATGTTTTTTTCTAATTTGGAAAGTCACAGAACACTGTCTTTTCTGTCATATTACCAGATACTACTGATTTAATTATAAACAGTATCTTCTGTGCTTCAGCTATCTGTAGTATGTAAATATTTATGACAAAAAATGTAAAAAATTGCATATTTACAAGTTTTTATGAATTATTTATTCAAAAACACGCATCTGAAATCTTTTAGAGTTACACAAAATATTGGTTGGTTAATAAGCTAGTAGTCAGTGCAAACACAGTGGGCAATATTTCTCTGTGTTAAGGGTTAAAAAAATTTTAACATTCCGCATATTTCACATCACTGAATTTCTAGTGTAAACTATGCATGTTAGCAACACTGTTTCCAGTGCTCTTCTGTTTGTAACAAATGAGTGAGAACATCCACATAAACTATTCTGCATTGAGTTTTGTGTTTGGTTTGAACTTTTTGTCAGATGCAATGTCAGGGAGGAAATACAGTATAGTGAAAGAATGAGGTATGTGGACTATGAAAAAAAAGACACAAGAAAATGGTGTTTAAGAAAAGTGAAAAACACAGTTGTTGGAAATCTGTCAGAGGTATTGCAGAAATATCTTGGTCCTCAAGTAATGGTATTAGCATCACATCCATTGTGCAAGAATTGCTGCACTCACAAGATGAAATTTAGTGACAATCCACCTGAACAATCACAATCACTCGAATGTGAAACTGCAGAAGACAGTGCAGATGTTTGTAATAACACTGTTCACGTTTACGTCGCACTTCACTTGGCGTAGACCGGGACTGTGCCCTAGGCATGCTCGATGTTAACTGACTGGGCACAGCCCGTGCTGCCCGAGTTGTTGTTGTTGGTGTTGTTGTTGTTACGCCGGCAGAGGTCGCGTACGAATTCTCACATGCCCTCTGGTGGACGGGACTCTACTTGCGGCAACTACCGTCTGTGACGCGCCGTGCTGATGTGCGCCTCCCGCGATCTTTCTGGTGGCTACTGCAATGTTTATATTCCTGGGTGTGAAGTTGTTGATGGGTTGAATGTTAGCATTTCTGCTGTAGCCCCTACTACATCCCCCCTTAAATGTCCAGGAAAGGCAAGCACAAAAAGACAACAGTATGTAAAAAGAAAAGTGGGAGAAATAGAAAAACGTTTTACACAAGCAACATCTTCAAAATTCTGTGAAGTGTATAATGCAGATGCATGTGTGGTGCAGAACCCGAAAACTGTGATATGTGCTAGAAATGTGATGTGTCATTTCAAAAACTAAATACTCCTATCTCAGCAGCCACCTATACTGAGAAGGTACAGTTACTGACATTGATACCAGGTAGCTACTCTGTGACAATGGCACCAGGTCACTCTAAGCAGCAGATAGAGGAATACGTACCCATTTCCTCACATGATTTGATTTCAAAAGCTCTTAAAATAAAGAATGAGAAAGGTATTTGGGCATGTCCAGATTTTTACTGTGGGCATCAGTTGCTAGACAATACGCTTACTGCTGATCACGAATATTACTTAAGTGATGACAATGATGGTAGCAGGCAAAGTCCTAACCAGGCTATGTTATCTCTGTTAGTGAAAATGGTGAAAAAGTTAAAAGGTAAAAAGATATATGACAAGATCAATAAGATAACGATATACCCCAATGAAAAAGGAAAACCCAAATTCAAAAACTGGTCTCTCAAAATTCTACTCCTTACGACCAAAATGGATAAAATGTCAGCCAGTGGAAGAAGTATGCAAATATTTACTGCTCTACTTTGAAACTTGTTTCTTTTGCCATAAGCAGTGCCACAAGAAAGAAGTACACAGAGATGGACCTGATGCTTTCGCGTGTATGTCAAGAGCTGCAAGATAAATGCCGGTTTCGGGAGTGTGCAATGTGTCCTGGTGCTGATGTGATGACTGTTGAAGCAATACACCTCCAGGATACAGACGATGATGCAACATACACATTATGGGAAGGACGAGAGTTGGTGAAGAAGACAGCAGAGCCACAGAAGTTTGTTACAGAGGTTAGGCATTGGGTCATGAAAGGAACAGTTCACCATCATATCCGGAGGATGCAGACACGCCATAGCAGAAATAAAATCAGCCATATCCCAGAATACTGACACATTAGTTCTTAGTTTCAACTTTGCTGACAAGGAGCCTGTTGCTTTTCAGAACAAAATTCAAAGTTAACACTGGCACACATCACAGGTATCAGTATCCACGAGTGTTGCTCACTTCTTTGGAACATCACACTGTTTTCCTATTGTCAGTGATGATCTCATACACAACAGTGCACATTCATGATACACTGTCAGTATGATAATTGATGACACAGCATCTAGAGAGGTCATGCATTTCCTATACACGTGTATGTGACTGATGGTGCAGCATCTCATTTTAAAAACAGCTTTCAGCTTGATGAGCTTGGTCAACACTGTAGTACAGGAATTAACACAAAAAAATGGATATTTTCTACAACAGGTCATGCAAAAGTGCATGTGATTGGGTAGGAGGTCTCTGTAAATATCTTGCAACAAGATTTAATCTACAGCATGAAGCTGTTGACGCTATAAGAAATGTTACTGGATTTGTACACACCATATCAACAACAGTAATGAACATGAAACTCTTAATTCTAAATGAAAGTACATTAAGGGAATTCCATATAAAAAAAGACAAAGGAGTGGTCTGCTATGAAGTCTGTGGTACAAATTCAATCAAGTCACTACTGTGTTGCATCCCGGAGTGGCACATAGGTAGAAAGAATGATTCTTCACGAAATGCAGCCTGTTACTGTATGAGAAATGCAGAGACCACAGTATACTTTAGAAGACTTCATAGTGAGCCACTTCATTTCTTTTGTGTATGACAGTCAGTGATGGGTGGGCCAGATAAGTGTGTGTCACGAGTTGAAAGATATAACTGTCTCCTTTATGACACCTCGTGGTCCTGCTAATGCTTTCAAATGACCATTATCAAAAGGTCAGTGTGCGGTTTCCATTTTCCAAATACTACTGTTGTTGGAACATTCTTTTCTGTGTGCAAATTCAGCTCAGCTATACAAGTTCGGTGAGAAGCAGATGAAAAAAACAAATGAACTCTGAAACTTCCTGGCAGATTAAAACTGTGTGTCGGACCGAGACTCGAACTCGGGACCTTTGCCTTTCGCGGGCAAGTGCTCTACCAACTGAGCTACCCAGCTGGGTAGCTCAGTTGGTAGAGCACTTGCCCGCGAAAGGCAAAGGTCCCGAGTTCGAGTCTCGGTCCGATACACAGTTTTAATCTGCCAGGAAGTTTCATATCAGCGCACACTCCGCTGTAGAGTATAAATTTCATTCTACAAATGGACTCTTTTCAACACTATAGTGTTGGTTTGTTTGTTTTTGTTTTAGGGCACAAAAACAACAAGGATCGTAAGTGCCCATGTCAAAACTGTAAAACACAAAGACAGAGAGGAATTAAAAATGACTACAAGTCAATCCTAATCGATGGAAGACAAGACAGCTAAAAACAGGGACATGAGTAAAGGTCTATAAAATATGCCATAGAGAAACTGAGGTCCAGAACTAAAAATTAAATGTCCTTTGTCATATTGTTACAACAGACAAAAAGTTAAACGTGGTCAACAGCCCACAGGTCGTTTGCTAAAACGGCCGATAATTCAGATGGAAAACCCAAACGAGAATGTAAAGGAGTTAAAAAAAAGGGCATTCCGTCTGGCAAAGGTTGGGCCCAATGCGAACAGAGTGGCAGGAGAGCACCACTTAACAAATGGTGATGGCTAAAAATGCAGTGCCCAATATGCAACCTAGTTAAAATGACCTCGTCATAGCAAGAGAGCCGAGAGGAGGTTGCCCAAGCTGCTGGGAGGGACTTAATAATCCGGAGCTTGTTCCCATGAAGAGAGGACCAGTGGTGATGCCAAAGTGACACCACCCGCTGACAGACGGTAACACAGAGATCATCGCAGGTTATGTAAAAACTAGCAGTATTAGGAACAAGGACTGCTGCCTTGGCAGAAGTGTCAGCAGCATCGTTTCATGTCAGAACAATGTGACTAGGAACTCACATGAACATCACAGTGGTTACATCGACGGTGAGAAAGTGACAGCTTTCCTGGACCTGTTGCACTGAGAGACAGACGGTGTGCAGCACACAGAGGCCGAATGTACTGCATGCCTTTCATACAAGGCAAAGAACTCTGGGTAAATACTGAGCAGTGTTCTGAAATCTGATACTAACAAATGTTGGTGCCAATGACAAAGGCGCACCCGACACCACGGTTAGTCTGAGAGCCATCAGTGTACACGAAGGTACTATTGCAAAGTTCCATGTGAAGGTTATCAATCTGAAGGCCACAGAGCGAAGCTGGTGTACTGTCCTTAGGAAGCGAATATAGGCCAAGGTGAACACAGGCCGCCGCACGGCATTGTAACACTCACAATTCTGGGAAGAGAAGGGTATTGCCCGAGCCGCCTCCACTCATTTCCGATGGGGGAAGGCAGGGTGATAGTGGGAGGAGCTTGAAATGGCCGCCCAAGATGCTGGAGATAGAAATAGGGTCCACGATGACATCATTTGCTGCTGTCAGGCCAGAAATTGGAAAATGGATCTGGGTCCCAGAGAGCGATTGGAGGTTGGCCCACATGACTGAGGACAGAGTGGAACTGTTAAAAGAACTAGTGAATGAAATCCAGCTAGCTTCTTTGCTATCCTGAAGAACGCGACGTCATTGTGCACACATCTATTTATAATGAATGCAGTTTGCCACTGTAGGACGATGATTAAAAACACAGAAAGCATGTCTCTGGGAGCTAAGTGCATCGCAGCAGGCCTCAGTCCACCAAGGGAACAGGACACGGCATGGTAAAGAGGAAGTACAAGGAATGGAATGTTCTGCAGCGGCAACTGGGGAAATCTTGTTCACTGAAGGTCACCAGGGAGGAGTAAAGCCTCCAGTCAGTCTTCGTAAGCTGCCATTCAGGTGTGCACGTAGGTGGGGTAGGAGTCAGCAAACTAATAGCACACAGGACAGGGTCACTCAAGTATGTGTCAGAGAGAGCGGACCACTAGAGACAATGTGCAAGCTGGACAGTGCAGAAGGATAGGGCCAAATGGGGATAGGTGTGCGAAGAATCTGAAGGAACATGGGTGCTCCCCTGTTAAGGCAGAAGCTGTTAAGCTGATCAAATGATGAAGCGATGTAAACGGCACAAAGGGAAAAGGTCAAGTGAGGAAGGAAAGGGTGAATTGCAACAACCTGAAGACCGACAGTCAGAGAGATCGGTTGACTGTGAACATCATCCCGTATGAGCAGCATGACTCTGTCATGACATGGAATGCCAATCTCAGGGGGAAGGTCAAAATGGACCAAGAAGAAACACAAAAGCTCAAAGCATTTGTGAGGATCAAAGGCCTCTGATGTTCCTTTGGAGAGTCATGATGAGGAAAAAATGAAGGGATGTCACCTCAGTGGCTGCTGAGTGCCAGCTAACAAAGACTCACTGCTACACGGCACAGAGGCAGGAGGATCCTGCTCCATGAGGCCCACAGAAGCGTCGGCTTTCTTCTGCTGTCGGCCCTCTGAGTCCAACGCAGACAAATGGCTGGTGGTGCGCACCGGTGTCACGGGTGCCGGCCGGGCAAGGTTATCACGTGGTGACACCATCAAAGAGGATCTTCGAATCAGCAAAGGTGAAGATAATTTGCCTTTGTTCGACTTCTTCAAGCCATTCCGAGTAGCAGAGGAAGACTCAGGTGTTGATTGGATGGAGGGACGTTTGAAGTCTGGTGACTTCACCCTGTGAGACAAGAGTCTGGTGGCTCATTGCACAGCAAGACGAAAAAACAGCAATGCTACCATGACATTGGGCAATTTCACAACCTCAGAGCTAAATTTGAGGTCGCATGTATGCGTGGCCATGTCCTTCATGGAGCGAGATGTAGCAAGAACAATACTGTAAATGCCAGACGGGAGAACACAGGGTTTGCGACTAGCCAATAACTCACGAGTGACTGGGTAAGGCACTTTTTGCTTTACCTGCATCTCCTGGACAGGCAGCGCATCAAGATACATGGGAAAACCTCAAAAGGAGGTAGTATGGTCGCTGTTGTAGTTGATAAAATGGGGTGAAGGAGGCAGAAAATTTCCCTAGTGCACATCGCTACCACAGCTTACACAGTTGGCCAGGTGTCAACAAGACATTCAACTGTGGTTGAAACGATGACACTGGTAGCGGCGCATCAGGTTCAGAACATACAGTGAGACTGTGATAAACTTCATAGCCTGCTTTGATCTTGGACAGAAGCATTGCTCTATCAAAGGTGAGAATAAGAGTACGTATGGACACTAAGGATGCTTTTTTTTTAAGAGAGGTTTTTACCATCCTCAGGATCCAGGTGGTCAAGCCAAGATCCCCAGTCCCTGTGACACACAACACTGTACCACTGTGTCGCACAACGGTTGCTGAACCATGCGCAGAGCTTGCGGTGACAGAGGACTGGCATCGCTTACCAGTTCCTAGCTCAGCAATCCCTATGTCGCCAACTCCATACCTAACACATGAATACTAATCCCCTAAGGGCAAATGTGGTTCAATGAAGTAAGATTTTGATGAACATATTCTCAAAAGTTCCAAAGTTGGTTGGCTGGACTAAAAGAGGAGGGAAGGGACCAGACTACGAGGTCACCAGTCCCTTGTTCCAAATAAAACAAACAAGACTTGCGTCACAAAACGGAATGAAAGGAAAAATCACAAGAACGATGAAAGGCAACAATGTGTAAATGGACAAAAGGGGGACAAAAAAACCAAAGAAACACAAGAAACGGGATGAAGAGAGTAAAAGAACTAAGCAGATTACCCTGGCTGGCCGACCATGAGAATAAAAACAAGAAGCCAGCCACTCTGCAACAAATTAAAACCTCCACTCTAAAAGCACTAGGGTGGAGGACACAGAGGGGCAAAGGGCATGTGCTAAAACTCAGATCGAATGATAAAACCGACCCTCATGAATAAAACAACCTAAATCAGCCAATGAGGCATTGTCAGATAAAATTAGCGATAACGAGTCCCGTAACCCAAGATCCTGTCGCTGGGCAGTCAACGTGGGACACTGCACCAGAAGGTGGGCCACTGTCAACCGGGTGCCGCACCAACACTGCGGTGAGTCTTCACGGTGCAGGAGGTAACCATGGGTCGCCCAAGCATTGCCAATGCAGAGCCGGCAGAGGATAACCGATTCCCTGCGAGAGGCCTGCATGGAAGACTTCCACACATTCATAATCTCCTTAATGACACACAGTTGGTTGTGCATACTATTATGCCATTCCATCTCCCAAAGCCGAAAAACCCTGCGGCATAAGTCAGAACGCAGATCAGGTTGAGAGATAGTTTCTGCGTAACCCATTTGGTCAGCCTGTCAGCAAGTTCATTGCCTGGGATTCCGATGTGACCTGGAGTCCAGACAAAACACCACTGAATGACTGGACCATTCCAGGATGGTCGCTACCAAAGGATGACGAGGATAGCACTGGTCGACAGCTTGTAGGCCGCTCAAGGAGTCAGTACACATGAGAAATGACTTGCCTGGGAATGAGCGGATGTGCTCAAGAGCACGAAATATGGCCGCCAGCTCTGCAGTGAAAACACTGCAGCCATCGGGCAAGGAGCGCTGTTCTACGAGGTGCGACAATAAAGTAATGAGACTGATGCGAAAAAGAGTTGCTTACCGTTTTAGTCAAGTTTAGTGTTATCTCCTTCAAAGTAGTTCCCTTCTCACTGCACACACTTTATCGAGCACTTCTACCATTGATGGTAACATTTCTGCAACTCGTCTTCTGTAATATCCTCCAAGACCCTCGTCACAGCTTTTTGGACATCTTGGAAAATGGTGTCCCTTGACCGCCGTTTTGACTCTTGGAAATACAAAAAAAGTCACACGGAGCGATATCTGGTGAATAAGGTGGCTGCGGTAGTACTGAAATTTGTTTTGAGGTTAAAAATTGCTGTACTGACAGAGCAGTATGGGATGGCGCATTATCATGATGCAAAATCCAATTATCAGCAATGTTGGCACAGACGCGAAGAAGTTTTTCTAAAATTTCTTTGTAGTAATATTGGTTAACTGTCTGTCCAGGAGGCACTCACTCTTTATGATCAGTTCCCTTGGAATCAAAGAAGCACACAAGCATGCATTTCACTTTTGACTTTGACATGTGAGCTTTTTTAGATCTGGGTGATCCCTTTGAGCACCATTGCGAACTTTGGTCTCTGGATTGTACTGAAAAAACCAACTTTCATCACCAGTGATAACACGGCTCAACAATTCTGGATTCATTTCCGTTTGCTCTCACAGATCAGCTGCTACATTTTTCCGTGTTTCTCGCTGTTGTGGTGTGAGATTTTTGTTAACCATTTTTGCACAAATCTTTCTCAAACCAAGATCTTCAGTTATTATTAGATGAACTGTTTCTCGACTGATGTTCAGTTCTTCTGCAATCATTTTCACAGATAATCTTCGAGTTCACGCACCCTGGCCAAGTTGACATCCGTCTGTGAGGTTGACAGTCGTCCACTGCGGTCCTCATCTTCAGTATTCGTTCTGGCTTCACTAAACATTTTATGCCAATGAAAAACTTGAGCTCTTGACATAATCTCCTCTCCAAAAGCGTTCTGAAGCTTACCGTAAGTTGTCGTGTTTTCACCCAATTTAACGCAAAAAGAAATGACATACCGTTGCGCAATACTATGCGGTTCCATTTCCGTGACGAGAGACACAAACACATGTTAACTCATTACAGCACACCTCACGACTGAGCAGTTGCATCGATGTGCTGCTTGTACTAGAAGCAACTTATAGACCAAGCTCAAAGATAATGTGCCTATGCAAGCCTGCAGGGTTGCCACATCTTGCAACAAAAATCAGTCTCATTACTTTATTGTCGCACCTCTTATATGTTCGCCATGAGCATAGGCAAAGGCCAACATGATCATCGGCCATTGAGCCATCAGTGTAAACCACTCCATGGCTCCGGTGTTAAGAATCCAGAGGAACTGACAGCGGAAAGTCACAGGGTTAACTGAGGCCTTAGGGCCATGTGAAAAGTCCAGGAGAAGCCACGGCCTAGGTGTACACAGTGGAGGTGTACGTGAATGGACCTCAAGGACTCCAGTTCAGACAGAAAGGATCGCACGCGAACCACAATCGTTAGCCCTGACCTGGGCTGCCGACGCGGGAGATGGGCTGCCACGGGTGGGAAAAGGAGTTGGTAATTCAGATGTGCAGGAGAACGATGAATGTGTGCAACGTAACTGGCGAACAGTTGTGAACGCCTAATCTTCAATGGAGGGATTCTGGCCTCCACAAAGACGCTGGTCATCGGACTCGTCCTAAAAGCTCCCGTCGCTAGGCGAACGCCACAGTGGTGCACTGGGTCAAGTAAATGCAACACTGAGGGTACCGCCGAACCATAAACCAGACTCCCATAGTCACGGTGGGATTGGACAAGGGCTCTGTAGAGCTGCAGCAGCGTACAGCGATCTGCATCCCAACTGGTGATGCTCAGGCACCAGAGGGCATTGAGGTGCTGCCAGCACTTCTGCATAAGCTGACGAAGGTGAGGAAGCCAAGTCAATCGGGCATCGAAAACCAGTCCTAAGAATCAATATGTCTCCACTACAGTGAGTGGATTGTCATTAAGGTGAAGTTCTGGATGAACGGTATGGAGCCAACAGAAGTGCACGACACATGACTTTGTGGCTGAAAACTGGAAACCGTGGACTAGGGCCCATGACTGTGCCTTGTGGATGGCACCCTGTAGGCACCGCTCAGCAACACCAGTACTGGTGGAGCAGCATGAAATGCACAAGTCATCTGCATACAGCTGCTGCATACAGAGACGGACGGCCCTACAGCTGCTGCTGCTAGACCATTAATGGCCACTAAAAGTAGAGAGATACTCAATACAGAGCCCTGTGGGACCCCATTCTCCTGGATATGGGGGAACTATCAATTTAATAAGTCACAGCTGCAAAATACTAACGCGAATTCTTTACAGACGAATGGAAAAACTGGTAGAAGCCGACTTCAGGGAAAATCAGTTTGGATTCCCTAGAAATATCGGAACACATGAGGCAATACTGACCCTATGACTTATCTTAGAAGCTAGATTAAGGAAAGGCAAACCTACATTTCTAGCATTTGTAGACTTAGAGAAAGCTTTTGACAATGTTGACTGGAATACTCTCTTTCAAATTCTGAAGGTGGCAGGGGTAAAATACAGGGAGCGAAAAGCTATTTACAATTTGTACAGAAACCTGACGGCAGTTATAAGAGTCGAGGGACATCAAAGGGAAGCAGTGGTTGGGAAGGGAGTGAGACAGGGTTGTAGCCTATCCCCGATGTTATTCAATCTCTATATTGAACAAGCAGTGAAGGAATCAAAAGAAAAATTCGGAGTAGGTATTACAATCCATGGAGAAGAAATAAAAACCTTGAGGTTCGCCGATGACATTGTAATTCTGTCAGTGACAGCAAAGGACTTGGAAGAGCAGCTGAACGGAATGGACAGTGTCTTGAAAGGAGGGTATAAGATGAACATCAACAAAAGCAAAACGAGGATAATGGAATGTAGATGAATTAAGTCGGGTGATGCTGAGGGTATTAGATTAGGAAATGAGACACTTAAAGTAGTAAAGGAGTTTTGCTATTTGGGGAGCAAAATAACTGATGATGGTCGAAGTAGAGAGGGTATAAAATGTAGACTGGCAATGGCAAGGAAAGCATTTCTGAAGAAGAGAAATTTGTTAACATCGAGTATAGATTTAAATGTCAGGAAGTCGTTTCTGAAACTATTTGCATGAAGTGTAGCCATGTATGGAAGTGAAACATGGACGATAAATAGTTTGGACAAGAAGAGAATAGAAGCTTTCGAAATGTGGTGCTACAGAAGAATGCTGAAGATTAGATGGGTAGATCACATAACTAATAAGGAAGTACTGAATAGGATTGGGGAGAAGAGAAGTTTGTGGCACAACTTGACTAGAAGGGATCGGTTGGTAGGACTTGTTCTGAGGCATCGAGGGATCACCAATTTGGTATTGGAGGGCAGCGTGGAGGGTAAAAATCATAGAGGGAGACAAAGAGATGAATACACCAAACAGATACAGAAGGATGTAGGTTGCAGTAGGGACTGGGAGATGAAGAAGCTTGCACAGGATAGAGTAGCATGGAGAGCTGCATCAAACCAGTCTCAGGACTGAAGACCACAACACCAACAATGGGGGAACTATGAGAGGCACCTAGTTGGACATGGAAAGTATGAAGCAACAGGAAATTTTGGATAAAAATTGGGAGTGGGCCTCGGAGACCCCACTCGTATAATGTGGCATGGATATGATGTTACCAGGTGGTGTCATGCGCTTTTCGTAAATCGAAGAAGACAGCAACCAGGTGTTATCGTCTGGAAAAGGCTGTTCGGATGTCAGACTCAAGGGACACAAGATTATCAATGGTAGAGCGGCCGTGGTGGAGCCAGTAGGCCACATGACTCCAGGACCACTCAACCACCAACACACCATATGTTCCAGCAGCTTACACAAGAACGTTGGTGAGGCTGACGGGCCGATAGCCATCCATGCCAAGTGACAGCAGAGGTGAAAGTTTCCCAGTTTTCCTTGTTTAGAGCCCATGTGGGCAGGTGTCTGTGGGCCTGATGCCGGAGCAGTGACATGAAGACGGGGAAGTGGTCACTACCACAAAGGTCATCATGTGCTCTCCAGTGGATAGATGGGAGAAGTCCTGGGCTGCAAATTGATAACTCAATGGCTGAATAACTACCATGTGCCACACTGAAATGTGTGGCAGCCCCAGTATTTAAGAGGCAGATGTCAAGTTGTGACAGTAAATTCTCGACATCTCTGCCTTGGCCAGTAAGCATGGTGCCACCCAACAAGGGGTTATGGGTGTTAAAATCTCCCAAAGTAGCAAAGGTTTAGCGAGTTGGTCAATCAGTGCAATTAATACATTGAGGAATACTGGACCATCTGGAGGAATATATACACTGCAGACAGTTATTTCCTGCGTCATCCTTAATCTGACAGCCACAGCTTCAAGAGGGGTTTGAAGGGACACAGTTTCACTACAGACTGAATTTAGGACATAAACGCAAACTCCACCTGACACTCGATTATAGTCACTACGGTTCCTGTAGTATCCCTTATAGACACAGAGCGCAGGGGTCCGCCATGCCAGGAGTTAGGTTTCCTAGAGGGCAATGCAGAAAGCAGATGTAAAGCTTAACAGTTGCTATATCTCAGGCAGGCAGTGGAAAAAACTGCCGCAATTCCACTGGAGGATAACATCATCGTGAGACTTGGAAGGCATGGAACATTCAATGAGGCAGTTTACACCTCGGGGTCACCTGCTGCCACCGACTTTTTGCCTGAGCAACCTATATCCATTGTGTCCGAGGGTCCGGCGAGATCTAGGTCCTCAGCGTACACAGAATCTCCACCTCATCCACAGACGCAGAGCTTGTAGGTAGCGGTGATCTTGGGGACCTTCTTTTTGGATTTCTCTCACTGCTCCTTGGGTTTCCCGGGCTGGGAGGATTTCACTGATTCAGTCTCCGGGACTGAGGGTGAGCGTGAAGCCCTACGACCAACTGCTTTTGGGCTCTTTAGCCACTGGCTTTTGTCTTCTTTCCCACTAGCAGAAACCTGGGAATGGAGGGACCCATGGGGCCCCTTTCTTTCATGAGAAGCCTAAGAAGATTTATGCTTTTCCGGCTCAGAAGTGGGAACTGATATGCCCGATGGTTTGGGGTGTATTGCTCCCAAAGTAGTTGGTGCGGGAGCAATAGGGGGGGAAGCGCCCCCCCCACCATCAAGGTGGCAGGTGTAGTCTTCTGCTTCTGAGAGGTGTCAGGAATGCGAGGAACTGATGGGGCGACACTTTTTCTTGTAGCGGCAGCATATGACGTGGTCATAGCCACAGGATGTAGGCGCTCAAATTTCCTCTTAGCCTCAGTGTAGATCAGTCTGTCCAGGGTCTTATATTCCATGATTTTCCTCTCTTTCTGTAAAATCCTGCAGTCTGGAGATCAAGGTGAATGATGCTCTCCGCAGTTGACACAGATGGGAGGCAGGACACATGGAGTATTGGGATGTGATGGACGTCCACAATCTCAACATGTGACGCTGGAAGTACAGTGGGAAGACATATGGCCAAACTTCCAACAATTAAAGCACCGCATTGGGGGAGGGACATATGGCTTGACGTCACAGCGGTAGACCATCACCTCAACCTTCTCGGGCAATGTGTCACCTTCGAAGGCCAAGATGAAGGCACCGGTGACAACCTGATTATCCCTCGGACCCCAATGGATGTGCCGGACGAAATGAACACCTTGCCACTCTAAATTGGCACGCAGCTTGTCATCAGACTAAAAAAGAAGGTTCCCCTGGACTTTATTTAAGCTCTTATGGGTGTGATGGCAACAGAAATATCACCCAACTTGTCACAAGTGAGTAATGCCCGTGACTGGGCAGAGGATGCTGTTTTTATCAGGACTGACCCAGAGCGCATTTTGGACAAGCCCTCCACCTTCCCAAACTTGTTCTCCAACTGCTCCACAAAAAACTGACGCTTCATGGACACAAAAGATTCCCCATCAGCTCTCGTACATACGAGGTACCGGGGGTGAATAAACTTCACTGCCATCCTTAGCCTGGCATTCCTCCCATGATGTGTCCAGGGAGGGAACGATTTGGCGTCATATTTTGTAGAACTAAAATTAGACTTTGCCCACTTAGAAACTACTGGCGGCGGACCACCAGCAAGAGATGACATACCACGCTTCAGAGCCACACAGCCACAGCAAAGGCCACATGGCAGGAGTCCCGATGCCCCAGGGTGACAGGCATCTATTCCTTGGTATACATGGGGAGTTAACTGTGCACACATCAGCAGAGCCACAATGCTCATGAATATTCTATGAAAATATCCACATTGTCAACTTGCTCGGTGTTAGAACCTACATAATATCCATGACAGACAACAACATTTGAAAGTTTTATCACAGAAAGTTAATTACTTTTCGTGATAATTCTCAACAATGGAAGTATTTGTAACTGAAGGGAGACAGCAGTTATACATAACCTGAGCTTATAAACAAATTGGATATGCTACATTCCACACAACCTTCATCATTTTCAACCAGCTTTAAACAAATTTCTGATTATACAGTATTAATTTCTTCAAAGATGTATTGTTTCAGTTGCTGATGACAATACCATGCATATGCACTTGTAAATAGTCTCTGGCTCATGTTCTCAGTACATCACTACAGTGAGCAGCATGACAAAGTTGACAGTCACACATTTTACCACTGAATTAAAGTGACCTCCAGAGAAAAGTAAAGCAACTGTATGAGAACGAAGAGCTTGGATGGCAAGCCAGTACTAACACCCACACTTCCAGATGTCAGACACTCAGATCAGCACCTAACTTTTTATGTCGATAGAGTATCAACCAGAATTCCAATTTAGTTCATACTACGAGCTATCGTCCATGAGAATGTACGTAAATAATAATCAAAAGTAACACAAGAACTACGGACCACAGGAAAAGCTTAACTGTGAGGTTCTGATACGTATAGCTTCTGTGGCGAAGTTGGCAGAGTGCTAGGTCGTCATACCACAGTTCCTGGATTCATACCCCAAAGTGTTTTTTTTTAGTACTGATACTTCTACATGTGTGATGCAATTGTTTCTTTGCTCTACTGTTCCGAATGTTTATGTTTATTTCATGGGACTACAAATGCACTACCTGCTCCATCATGTGTGGTGTCTGCTCTGTTGCACACGTCCAACAGAACACCACACCTTTCTATGCAAATGTACTCTATAGGTTTCCTACTTTCAACTAACGAAGTGAAAGCAAACTGAGAAAAGAACATCACTATAAACTTGGAAAAATTAAGAGAAGAAACATGAAAGCTCAAAACAGTTGTGAGGATGCTATTTTGTTTCCTGAAGGCAGAGAACAAGTAGACACTGCGAGTCTAAAAGCAGTCGTAAATCCATTTTGTCAGCAAAATGTTCTCCCATATAAGAGTTTCACATGCAAACAGTAATAGCAAATTTTCATCAATGGGGTTTGAACATGGGACCTTTAGCACAATGACCTCACACTCATCTACTCTCTCACTTGAGATCTATGAAACTATCACTCATAGATATGCTCTTCCTACTGTTTACATATGTTCTACTGGATGACAGCACATAGCACAAACTAAATCGGTGTTTTGGTTATTCTCTATAGGCATAAAATATTTGGTACTGATCTGAGTGTCTGACGTCAGAAGATTTGAGTGTAAGCAAAGAATGGAGAGTTAAAAAGAATATATAGGGTGTGTCTAAAAGGGAAATGAACTTTAAGGCAATATTATAGAAAGGAAAAAGAATATTGATGTAGATGCGATGAGAGAGATGATACTGCAAGAACAATCTGACAGATAACTGAAAGACCTAACTTGAAACAAGGTCCCTGGGGTCATGAAATTCCTTACAATTACTGAGATACTTGCGAGACCCAGTCATGACAACTATTCCACCTAGTGTGCAAGCTATTCGAGACATGCAAAATACATTCAGCCTTCTAATAATGTAATAATTCTAATTCTAAAGAAATTGTGCTCAAAGGTATGAATATCACTGAGATATCAGTATCAGAGATCACAGTTTCAAAATACTGGGAGATCAGTTTGGATTCCAGTGAAACACAGGAACGTGCAAGGCAATACTGACCCCATGTCTTATCTTCAAAGATAGGCAAACCTCCATTTATAGCAGTTGTAAATGTACTGAAAGATTTTTGCAATGTTGTTGAACGCACTCTGAAATTCTGAAAGCTATAGGGGCAAAATACAAGGAGTGAAAAGTTCTACACAGACTGTACACAAACCAGATTGCAGTTTTTAAGAGTTTAAGGACTTGAAATGGAAGCAGTACCAGTAGCTGACAAGAGAGTGACACAGGGTTGTAGCCTATCCCTGAAGTCATTCAATCTATACGGCAAGCAATACAGGAAATCAAAGAGAAATTTGGAGAAGGAATTAAAGCTCAGGGAGAAGAAATGAAACCTTTGAGTTTTGGTGATAACATTGTAATTCTGTGAAAATTATTTGAAAGGAGAGTTGAACAGAATGGATAATGTCTTGAAAAGAGATTATAACATGAGCTTCAACAAAAGGGTAACAAGGGTAATGGAGAGTAGTCAAATTAAATCAGATGATGCTGAGGGAATTAGGAAATGAAATACCAAAAGCAGTAGATGAGTTTTGCTACTTGGGCAGCAAAATAACTGATGATTGCCACAGTAGAAAAAATGTAAAATGCAGGCTGGCTATAGCAAGGAATGCATTTCTGAAGAAAAGGAATTTGTCAACACTGAATATAAATTTAAGCATTAGGCAGCCTTTCTTGAAAGTATTTGCCTAGAGTATAGCCTTTGAGAAAATTGAAACGTGTACAAGAGGCAGTTCAGCCAAGAAGAGAATAACAGCTTTTGTGAAGTGGTGCTATAGACAAATGCTTAAAGTTAGATCTTAGATCGATACATCACATAACTAATGAGGAGATACTGAATCAAACTGGTGACACAAATTTATGGCAGAACTAATAGAAGTGATTGGTTGATAGGACACATTTTGAGGCATCAAGCAATAGTCAATTTGTATTGAATGGGATGAGGTGCAGAGGCGGGAGGGGGGGGGGGGTTAATACTGTACAGCGAGACCAAGGGATAAATATGGAATACAAGTTCAAACATGCACAGGTTGCAGTAGTTATGTGGAAATCAACAGGCTTGCACAGGATAGACTAATTTGGAGAACTGTATAAAACCCTATTCAAACTAAGAACCATAGCAACAGGTTACTTCTTAAACACATCTAGGGACAAGAAGATACTTACACATAAGGTGCAAAACAGTAATACTACACTGACACAACAGATATGAAAATGCTTTTATTGCTAAAGAATTATTGGATAGATTTAATATATTGTGAACTGGGGTAACAGTTTCTACAGCCAACAGTCCATTTCTTGACATCATACTGTACTCAATCCCATCAGAAAGCAATGTATTTTTGATGTAATGTATAACAAGCACAAGCTTTTGAGCTGTGATGGAAGATAATTTTCAGGCTTATCAAAAATACTGAGCAACCCAGTAAAAAATACGAGCAGTATAATCACTATTACTGTAGGTAATAATCGAGTAAGATCAAGCACTATGGCCAACCGAATGAGGCAGAGTGGCCGTTAAGGCACTACCCCCTTATTGGGTAACGGATGGAGAGATGATCCAGCTATCCTGATTTGGGTTTTCCCAAATTATTTCACGCAAATGCTAGAATGGGTCCAACAGCAGGGCCACAGCTAACCACCTGTCATATCCTTATAAAAACATATTCTATGTGCATGCATATTATGCATTATTTATTTTCACTGTGTCATGATTCCTGGCTGAATAAATAAATGATTAACATCACGATTAATCCAGTTACTACAACGAAAAAAATATTTCATTCAGAATTCGGTATGCTTACTCTGAAATATGTACAAAAATATCTTCTCCACCGTCATTGGGCGTAATGAAGCCATGACCCTTAGATCTGCAAAACATTTTCACTTTTCCCGACTCCTGTTTTTCTCCAGCCCTTGCCGATCTGAAAGACAAATATAGCCTACTGTGAATTATATTCTAAAACAAATACACAGTACACCAAGAACTTTGTTATTTTACACTTACGTTGAGTTCGTTCTGGTGCGTCTTGTAACAATTGGGCTGGGAATTTTCAAATTATCGAAATCTAATTTTATAGGAGAACGAAGGGTCGTTTCCGTAGATGTCTGGTTTGTTTTGGGTGCATTTAAAGATGCCATTGATTCTGAAACAAGAAACCGGCTCTAAGTCTAATATGTACGTGGTAACAAAACTGCTGATGCTCGTATTTCACAACTACATCATTAAAATAGCTTGCGAAATAAGTCGGAAGCTCTTTCTGCATTACCTGTCTCACAATAAACAACACACTCATACTCTAAATATGCAACCAGCTTAACTACTACACATTTATTACTAAGCCGCTGCTTACATTTGTGCAGGAAGACAATGGATTAAAGTTCACTCCTGTACCAAATTTCAACTAAGTGGTAAGCAAACGCACTACAGTATGCAGATCTTCAAAATAATTAACCTCTGACATATAACGTCAAACACACGCTTATAAACAATCACTCAAAGATATAATAGTTCCGCGAGCAAGGTAATGTAAATATCGCGTGAAATGTAAACAGCTCATAAAGTGATCCAATGTAAAGTTCTCTAAAACCAATTGCACCAAACCATGAAGGTTTTACAACAGCATTTCTTTGTAATTAGATGGAAACTATAAGTCAGTATAAACATAAAACTTTTTACCGTGAATGGTAACTCAATACGGATGCGGCTTAATGGGAAAACCAAATCTCTCGTTTATAAATTACATATATTCTGCTGAGAGTGGAAAAAAGAATGTGACTGGAAAGATTTAACCCACCGAAGAATTCCAACGGACAACGAAAGGTGGAGCTTTCAGAAACAAAAACATGTGACTTGATAACTGCGTATCTAACATCCCATACAACTTAATTGCGTAACAGTAGTTTTTAAGAGTTTACTTTTATTAGGTGCCCCAGCGTGACTTGTTTGAACTGTCACAGAAAAGTTAGTTCTGAGGTGCAGTGAAGCTGTTATTACTGATGCCTTCACTGGGTGTAGGGTGGGGGGAAATTGAGTAGCACGGGAAATGGCGATGCGAGTGAGAATCTTCCAAGGTATTAGTGTGTGTGTGCGCTAGACAAAAAATAGCTGAACAGGAGGAAAAATTTAGGGCCCGTAAGACAGTGATTGACAGTATTAGAAAAAAAACTAGAAACGTTAAGGAGGAGGAGAAGGGTAACAAGATGTGAGAAGTGGTAGCGGGAAACCGGGCACACAGGATGAGAGCAGTATCAGAGAGCTTTGTCACTGGTTCAAAAAACAGGTTTACTTCGCTACCTAATAATCTCCCGAAAAGGTAGGAATGGCCAACGCAAAACAAACTTTTCACAGGCATTGTACATATAGATGTAGAAACCAGTGGTTTCAAAAAAGGTAGGAAAGTCATGCTGTCAGGTAGTAGGCCTAATTGTGGATCAGGGGTCGGCCAGTTGTTACAGGAACTCTCCGTGCAAAGATTTTGGAAAAGCGGATCGCTTTGTGCTAGTGAATGAAATGCGGAAGATTATTGACAGGGACTATGGCTACAATGTCGACATTTAGCTGGTAAAGATATCTTCAGCAACGAGCTGTACAAGTGTTGGATTTGTTCAGTTTTGAGATGTTATGATTGGCAGCTGAACAGTGGTGTGAGTTGGGTCAACATGGAATTATATCAACTGCTTCTGTGAAGTGCTGGGTTGAACATAAGCTTGGTTCCTGTTGATGCTACTGAGAGGTAGGATTTTATAACTCATAACCTATGTCTCAAGAGGAATGAGAAAGAGAAATTGACTGGGTCAACACCATAATCTTTGAGGGGGGACACTGACAACCATGGACGTATACCTCTAGTCAGTGGTATAATGGCAACACATTTTTTAGGGTAAATTCAGATTTCCGGCTACTAATATTAAAAGAAGTGAATATAACTGAATTTTTTACTCCTAAACTATGTGAAGATAAAAAGGCGATTAAAATATATATTACATCCAAGTATGAGAGGTTTAAAAGATAAAATCATTGAACTTCCGAACTCTTCACGTGAACTACAGCCTGCAAATCATGTAGATGTAATATGTGTTTCTGAACATCATTTGACCAATGATAAGTGGCTATTGAATATGAAAGGATCAGCAACAAAAATTATGGACTCCAGCACCACTGCTACTGACAACATTTCCATAGATGCATCGATACTGCAAAGTCATAGTGTAATTCCCATAGTCAATGGCCTATCAGACCACAGTGCTCAGCTGTTGCTCTTTAAAAACAGAGAACATACAAAACAGAAAAATAACTGCAAAATTACTAGGGTAGTGAATCAACAAGGTACAGAGAAACTCAAAAGGAACTTGCAAAACACAGACTATAAAGACATACACAACACCCCTGGTGTAAATGAAAGATATAGTTATTCTGCAACATAGTCGTTGGTTACTTTCCTCACGAAATTATTCAGTGGAATCATATTAAATTCTCCTAAACCCTGTATTATAAATGGGGCCGGTACACCATGCAAACCAAGGAGAGAAGTCTCTACTTGGCATAAAAGGACATGGGTGGTGACAGGGTTAAATCACGTTACAAATTATACTTTACAATTTTAAGCAACCTCACCAGTGAATCAAAATGTATTATTTTCAAGAAAAAATAAGCTCCTACAGCAAAAAAAATATTATTTGAAACAGAGTAAAAAATAAGACAGGAAACACAAATCAAGATAAGGAAGATATTTCTTTAAAGGTTGATGACCAACCGACCAATGATAGTCCTAAAGTAGTAGTAACTTTTAATAATCTTTTTTGTGTCAGAAGTAGATTATTTCAGCTGTTAACGTTTTCTTAGCAGACATCCTACAGTTTCTAACAAAAGTCTTACAAGACAAGTTTGACAAGATTCAGTGACATCTAATATCTCCAAAAGAAGTTTACAAATTTATCAATGCTCTTAAAAATAAATATTCAAGTAGCTACAACGAAATCGATAGTAAGATAATGAAATGTTGTCCAGTTGAACTTGGTAATTTATTGAGTTAGTTGTGTAAGGAATATTTTTCAGCAGTATTTTCTCAGAGATATTAAACGTGCTGTTATCAAGCCATTTTACAAAAAGAAAACAAAATGTCAGTAAAGAACTATCAACCAATATAAATACTGTCTGTATTTTTCAATAGTTTGAGAAGAGAACATGTGATAGACATTATACACACTTAACACAAGACAACATGTTCAATAGGAACTCGTAATTTAAAACAACAATGGAGTGCTATAAACCAATTTTATTTGTGGTTGTCAGACACATATGTGCACCCACTTGAGTATTAAATTCAATGTACATGCTTGGCGTCTTTTCGCATCCAATAGACCACTCTCCATGGGATCCATGGAGTAAGACTAATGTTATGCAATGCAATAACATGATTTAATCCAACCAAGTATTATAGTTTATGTATTTTTCAAGTATACACTTAAATGTACTACGTTAATGCTTGTAGAGTAAAATTACAAAATCAGAGTGGTAAACTGCAGTTAATTACATAATTTACTTATTTTAAGGCGACTTGTTTTGAACTTGAGCTCACCTTCATCTGCTATATTGATATTTAAATTAATTGAACAGGTCAGTAGAAAAAAATTGTAACTCACAAGAGCTTGTTTTAAGATATTGCATATTATGTGTTTGTTTAAATTCAAAAACAGGATTTTAAATTAAATAATACAAAGGAAATTATGTAATAGACATATCTTTCTAGTGGTTCTTACAGAACTTCTTGTTACCAGCATGTGATACATTCAAAAACACAGTGTATAAAGAAACCACACGAATCCTTTCAGAACTGGCAGTTAGCACTATCTTGCATTGAATCTTTCAATTGTGACAGTGCTGAACTTTACACATCTTCCAGCCAGAGCCCAGTACCACAAAGAAGTTAGACTAAGACAACTGATATGTGATTGAAGGCTTCTCATCAGTGTATCTATACCTACTAAATCTCTTTCTTTCAGACAAATACAGTCAATAAGAAAAGTTAATTATGATGTTCTGTGTCTCAATGGACACTAGCTCCCTAGCCAGTAGTTCCACAATTGGCAGGGCACTTATGGTGAGAGCGGTAATGAGGAAGGGGGGAGGGAGGTTATGGGCAGGTACTGTAGAGGACATTTTGAGGGCTGTTCTAAACTGAAGCCTACACTCACAATTTTTGAAATATTCGGTGGAGCCCATATGTGTACAGTGACCATTCAGAAAGATCTGTTACCTCTGCTTAGTATCTAAAAAAGAATTATCCTGAATTTGTTTCCGCCTAGCTTATTAACCATTTGCAACTTTCAGAGACTTTGAGTAAAACTACACATTTAACTTTTTGCCCTGTTAAAATTTGTTTCTTTTGCCAAACTGCAGCGGAGTTTACACAGTTTCAATCACTAACATATGTAGATGCAGTTGTCTGAGACTTCTGAAATGGTGGTTTATTAAGTTTATTAAGGTATGAACTGAGGAGAAGTATGGACAATAGCTTATGAAAAAAAATCCTTGATACAAAAACGAACATGTAATGTCTTCACTTATGCTGTTCGAAAAGCCGCAGCATTTCTTGTTCCACCATCTATTGATGGCACTTAAAAATTACATTCTTTTGTTGAAAAAGTCTGTAGTTAGTGGAATAGCACTGTAGATGGTGATGATTTGCATAATAACCGAATGTTGCTTATCATATCATTTGCCAAATCTTATTTCGATATCTCAGACCGTTTAGGAAATATTAGGAATGTTGTGGTTATTTCACTCTGGCTTTATTGCTGGAATGAGCGATCGCAAATGAGTGTGCTACATCATATTAATTTTCTCGAGATCGATGACAGATAGAGATCACCTCCCAATCTAAAGAAAAATTCAATATGTTAGCTAAATTTAATATGCAACAATTTATAATGTAATATGCACCAAATTGAAAATAATAGCGACCTCTATTATTCATTGCAAACTTTTTCGTTTTTATGCAGCTGTCTTACTTCCATAAAAAATATCACAATAACTATGACCATTAACAAAATGATGGGCACATCGTCATGAAGTTGATATATAAAGCTGCAAGTAACCCAAAAATGAATTTTTTTACCTAATAGTTTTTGTATTTGGAAAAGATTGCAAGGCTTGCCCCTCGATTCTGTCACCACCAAGCGAAAAGGGGCAAATACCGTCAGCCTCCCTAATAAATGAATGAGCTCATCCAGCGATTTGGACGAAAATTGGCCACCTTATCCTACCCATACTCTACCCAAGCCCCACCTCAATTACATAATACGCTAACATTTAGAAAACTTTTGCATCTTCCACGTGAATAACACCACACAGACAGTTTGGGTACACACATTCCATGCCAGAGGGTAATGAGGTGACGACAGGACAGGTATATAGCCGCCCCTGAAATGAACCATGAGAAATCTGTTCATACCCATACTGAAACTAGGCACATGCAGGAGAAAAGCACAAGAGGAATGAAAGGTTTCTTTCTTCCTCTTATAGATTCTCCCAGATATTTGAATATGTACACGTTCTGTATGGCGTCTTCTCGTGTTTACAGGCTCCAATGGTATTCAATGCCTTTGCCTTTTTGTGGGGGATCCTCTGTCCCACCCTTCTCACTGGCTTGCTTAGGATGTGGAGTGGCTTTGCATATTATTCTCTCTCACTTAAGCCCGGTCCACACGCAACGATATGTCTGCGCAGACATCGGCGCAAATGTCTGTACATGCAAAAGATCGCTGCAAATGTGGAGTGTTCACACGACACAAACCCCAATCTACTACTCGCCCGCCATCTGTCGGTGTAGAAAAGGAATACCAGTGGCAAGCGAATACGCTCCCAGTAAATGTCAACAATTTAATTCAGTTATTTTGAAATATAGAAATGGAGGAAGTTCTGTTGTGGTCTGTGTTCGCAACTTACGTTGCAAAAAACATTCAGACCAACCGCAGGAAACAGCGAAAGCGGTCAAAATGGTGTAGACAGTGGCTGCTAAAGCAAAAGCAGTTTCCTCACGTACATTTACTGCGAGAGTTGCAGGGCGAACCTGTTTTGTTTTACATTACCTCGTGTTCCATTTCTTGACACAATTTCATCTTCAGTTGTACTCCTGCTTGGTCTTGGCGTTTCTTGATCACTAAGAAAGCCAAGCAGATCAAAATACCATAACGTTGCCTGGTATACTTGATCTACTCTTACACCAGATCTTCTAGATTTCTGAACTTTGGATAACTCTTTTCGGTAAACAGTTCGATGACAGACTTAATTTACTTGACTTGCCTTCATGAACTCATCCTTCAGGACAGCGTAAATGGTTTCACATGTGTTGGGTATTATTTTACTCAACGCTTGTTTCGATATTGCAGTTGAAAATTCCAAATACTTGTAGCTCCTTCCTGTTGCTAGGAATCTTAATGTTACCGCCAGCCGTTCATGAGGGGAAATTGCCCTTCTCATACAAGTATTTTTTCTCATAATATGAGGGATTACAAGCCTTAAGAGATAATTATAAGTTTCGACATCCATCCGCAAATAATTTCACCAGTTCACAACGAATTTTTTTTAATTACCGTTTCGCTGTTTGCCGGGGCGTCAACTGCCCGCAATTTTTCAATTAGAGCATTGTATGCTGCTGTCTTTTTGTCCCGATCACTATATTCTTTACTTTTAATCTTCCACAAACATGGGTGTTTTCTATATATTCCAATGAATTCACTTACAAACTCTCTAGATCACTGACGAGTATCAGCCATTTTAATGCCCTTTGCGCACAAATACAAACACTAGACTGAGCAAACAGCTGTTTCGCACCAGATTTGCGGCGATCTCCTGTCCACACGCTCCAACCTGTCTGCGCAAATGTGGTTTGAACCCACAGATTTGAAAGGTTTCGCTCAAACCTCCAACTCCAACTTCCATGTTTGCACACACCTCAGGTTGGTGCAAATCTTCTGTCCACATGCAACGATCTGTCTGCGCAGCTGGGATGTGCGCAGACATTTGCGCAGACAGATCGTTGCGTGTGGACGGGCCTTTACTATGATTTCTGCAAAGGCTAGGTAGTGCACATGGCTCTATTTTCCTTTTATCCCCAGGTACGTCCTTAGGGAATCCATTTTCTCATTTATTGCCCTCCACTGGCTGATCGCTTTGTCCAGTATTATGCTGAACAAAATGGGTGACAACCTATATCCCTCTTTGACGCTGGTCTTAATCTCAAACACTTCCAATAGTGCTCTTCTGAATCTCGTTCTTGCCTGAATCAGTCAAAATTCCCATTATTAGTTCTCATGTAGCCCTGACTAGTCCTCTGCTCTTGAGTATCTCTCAAAGAGTGTGCTTGACTACGGGGTCATATGCTTTCATGACTTCCATGAAGGTTTCAATTGTCTTTTCGTTCTGTAAGGTTTTGTGTTCTATCTGTTGTTTCAAGGTAAATATTTGTTCAATGGATCCTCTATCCCTCCAAAATTCAGCTTGGTAATCTCCAAGTATACTTTCAATATCTTCTTCTAATAGCCTCAGCAACGGTTTTGACAGCCCTCAGAGCTGATCTCTAGTAGTAATATTCTTCTGTAGTTGTTTACATTCCTCTGCTCCCCATTCTGATGTATTTGTACCATGATCACATTCTTCAATCCTTATGGTAACTTCAAGTCTGAACCTGGCAGATAACCTTGATCATACTGCATACTTCCTTGTTGCCTCCCCAATTTGTCGTCTCGGCTGCTGTTCTGTTTACTGTAGTTGCCTTATTATTCTTTAGATAGGTTATGTTTTGTGTGGCACACCATTATTCCTGAGTGGTCAACGTGGCTGACTACCATGTAGGGGGGGGGGGGAGGGGGCAGGTACAGTTCCCTAGTTCCCTGCCACATCAGAGATTTTATACACTCGAGCACTGGGTGTTGTGTTATCCTTATCATCATTTCATCACCAATGAAGGCAAGTTACCGAAAAAGCATCAAACAAAAAGACTTGCATTAAGTGGCTGAACAACCCCAGATCGGGTTTCCTGGTAAATATGCCATATGATCATTTTATTTTTTTATGGCATGTGCGATATCATCCCAGGTTGGAAAGTGTGACTCGCCCTCTTCTGTGTCTATCCCCAATTCCAGCTCGTCTTCAGGTGGTCTGCAACACAGCAGGTCATGAAATTACTGTGTAAGTATCCCATAGTTCTCCATTCACGAATGGCCAGTTCCTTTATCTTGTCACTGACTTCGTATACAGTCAGACTCTTTGAATTTCCCGAAAAAAATTGTACTGTTGTTTTCCCTAAAGTTTTTCTCTCACTCATCCAATTACTGTTTCATCCGCTGTCTTCTGACCCATCTTCTTGTTCTGGTTGCTTTCTTCAAAACTCCTAGCGAAACATCCAATTTTTCTGTGTCCTTCTTGCTGCTACAATCTCTCCAGGCACAAGACTATCAAAAACGAAGACAGTTTTGCCCACACTGGCTCAGCGTCTCTTTGCAGAGTGTGTTAGATTGTAAAAAAATTGACAAGAAAGAAACTAAAAATAATAATAGACACTAGCCTAAAATTAAACACATTTTCTAACCTTCAGGAGGCATTCAAATTTTTACAGTGGACATATAACATGGATCCTATTGAAAGGGGTCTTTTGGATATGGAATGCCAGAGACATACATTGTTGCATTTTCTCCTATGTTTGTGTGGCGACATAGCTGTAACACCATATGTAGAGAACACTGCATGCTGGATCTGTCAGTGTCATGTGGTTCTTCTTCCTTTTACATTTATTCCAGTGGTCTGGCTACATCATACCATGGCCTTGTATTCATTCCATTTTCTAATTTTATTGTATCTTGACACTGTCTGTCCAGCCACGGCTGGTTGATGACACAGAATTCGTAACGGTAGAGTGAAATATTTTGAATGTTCTGATGTGTGAAGCAATTTTATGAGGTTGGAAATTTTAACTGACTACATTTAATGAAATGCTGATAATTCATAAATACAGGGCTATTACAAATGATTGAAGCAATTTCATAAATTCACTGTAGCTCCATTCATTGACATATGGTCACGACACACTACAGATACGTAGAAAAACTCATAAAGTTTTGTTCGGCTGAAGCCGCACTTCAGGTTTCTGCCGCCAGAGCGCTCGAGAGCGCAGTGAGACAAAATGGCGACAGGAGCCGAGAAAGCATATGTCGTGCTTGAAATGCACTCTCATCAGTCAGTCATAACAGTGCAACGACACTTCAGGACGAAGTTCAGCAAAGATCCAACAACTGCTAACTCCATTCGGCGATGGTATGCGCAGTTTAAAGCTTCTGGATGCCTCTGTAAGGGGAAATCAACGGGTCGGCCTGCAATGAGCGAAGAAACGGTTGAACGCGTGCGGGCAAGTTTCACGCGTAGCCCGCGGAAGTCGACGAATAAAGCAAGCAGGGAGCTAAACGTATCACAGCCGACGGTTTGGACACTCTTACGGAAAAGGCTAAAGCAGAAGTCTTACCGTTTACAATTGCTACAAGCCAAGATTGTTTTTCACAGCAGATATCTGAAATTTTTGGAATATGTTTCGAAGATCCAGCTCTCGAACAACCTTCAAAATTTTATTCATATTTCCATCCTCTTCCGAGGTATGGAGGTCCAAAGTTACCTTACATATACATGTAAACTACATAAGTAATATCCAATGTGAGGCGAAATTTAAATAATAAATAACCCTAGAAAATTGCTCAAGTTTTAACGTTATATTCTCTAAATATTTTTCTAGAAGTGAGATCTTCACTGTTAAAAAACTCCATTATGGAGAAACACCCTGAAACCACGACTATTGGGTACCAACACTGAGTCGCAGAATCCAAGACAGCTATACACAGAAAATCAGTGTAATTTTTACGATATATACAAATTTTGAAAGCTGAGTTCTTTATTCAACATTCATTTATTAAGAATGTCACATCAGTGCTTCCATTCAGAAACAGTAGTACACACATTTAAACTGTGCAGATCACCCTTCAAGAAAGTAGTTTGCAAACCATTCCCTAGATAATATGGCGTGCTCCAAATAATTATGACTTCTGGACTGCAGTCTTGAATCTATCCGCCACCCAGCATTTATGCTTCTCCATGTTCCTGGCTGGTAAACTCCACTATTGGCATGCTCCAAGTATATTAACTATTGTTATGCATATCACTGGGATAGCTATTTCTCTCTGTCGCTTATGGATGGCTTATGTAGGTCTGGCAGTTTTGTCACATATTTGTGTGCATAATGGAATTGGCTTTTCATAGAAGTGCAATTCGGAAATCAGAACTACTAATGCATGTTCCACAAAACAGTGAGCTATATTCCTTCTTTGAAACTCTATGGATTGTGCCATAACAAAGGCTTCATTAAATATTGTGTTAATAGAAATGTGTCATCACAAACTAAAACACCATCTTCTAGCAAATCGAGGTTTCTGGACTCTACTGCATTCAGTATGACTTCTAATTTCAGTTCTGTCGACAATGCTTCGAGCATTATGCTATCTTTCTTCCTTATTATATCATTGACTCTGTTTAGAAGAAAATGAAACTACGCTGGTGGTATTCTAAGATGATTAAAATAACTTACAGCGTCTTCCATGCTGTTTATCCACTCATGTACCCAAACACATTTCATATTTATTTTCTTATGCAGAAATTACACACAAACAACCATTAACTCTACCACAACTTGTGCAGCTGCCAAAACTTTCGTTTTACACATGACTCCAACACAAACAAATCCATGAAACTGAATAGTGTCTGCAGTCATATATGAAACCATTTACTTTCAACTCCGTTCATGCAATGAGTGGCGCAACTAAGTGTTGTCACATAACTAGTCTGAAATTCACCATAGAGGTCATTCTACTATGGTGCTACCCTTGTTAACAAGTAATATGAACTGACCTTTAAATTGCATAACTAATGATGTGGAAATGGCTTCAATATTATCAGTATGTTATTGGTTTTGCTTTCCTGGAAAAAATATTTCACTTATCTAGTATATCATTGTTGCAGAAATTTTGTTTGATTTAGCATTTGGTGGAATAGTACCATGCTGCCATAAGTACTACAAATGATGACTACACAAAAAGAAGGGGTTAAGTCCATTTTGTAGATTTTTTAGGGGTAGCAATTTTAAATTTTGAAATGTTACAGATTCAGTGTTTAATGAAATACACTCCTGGAAATTGAAATAAGAACACCGTGAATTCCTTGTCCCAGGAAGGGGAAACTTTATTGACACATTCCTGGGGTCAGATACATCACATGATCACACTGACAGAACCACAGACACATAGACACAGGCAACAGAGCATGCACAATGTCGGCACTAGTACAGTGTATATCCACCTTTCGCAGCAATGCAGGCTGCTATTCTCCCATGGAGACGATCGTAGAGATGCTGGATGTAGTCCTGTGGAACGGCTTGCCATGCCATTTCCACCTGGCGCCTCAGTTGGACCAGCGTTCGTGCTGGACGTGCAGACCGCGTGAGACGACGCTTCATCCAGTCCCAAACATGCTCAATGGGGGACAGATCCGGAGATCTTGCTGGCCAGGGTAGTTGACTTACAGCTTCTAGAGCACATTGGGTGGCACGGGATACATGCGGATGTGCATTGTCCTGTTGGAACAGCAAGTTCCCTTAGCGGTCTAGTAATGGTAGAACGATGGGTTCGATGACGGTTTGGATGTACCGTGCACTATTCAGTGTCCCCTCGACGATCACCAGTGGTGTACGGCCAGTGTAGGAGATCGCTCCCCACACCATGATGCCGGGTGTTGGCCCTGTGTGCCTCGGTCGTATGCAGTCCTGATTGTGGCGCTCACCTGCATGGCGCCAAACACGCATACGACCATCATTGGCACCAAGGCAGAAGCGACTCTCATCGCTGAAGACGACACGTCTCCATTCGTCCCTCCATTCACGCCTGTCGCGACACCACTGGAGGCGGGCTGCACGATGTTGGGGCGTGAGCGGAAGACGGCCTAACGGTGCGCGGGACCGTAGCCCAGCTTCATGGAGACGGTTGCGAATGGTCCTCGCCGATACCCCAGGAGCAACAGTGTCCCTAATTTGCTGGGAAGTGGCGGTGCGGTCCCCTACGGCACTGCGTAGGATCCTACGGTCTTGGCGTGCATCCGTGCGTCGCTGCGGTCCGGTCCCAGGTCGACGGGCACGTGCACCTTCCGCCGACCACTGGCGACAACATCGATGTACTGTGGAGACCTCACGCCCCACGTGTTGAGCAATTCGGCGGTACGTCCACCCGGCCTCCCGCATGCCCACTATACGCCCTCGCTCAAAGTCCGTCAACTGCACATACGGTTCACGTCCATGCTGTCGCGGCATGCTACCAGTGTTAAAGACTGCGATGGAGCTCCGTATGCCACGGCAAACTGGCTGACACTGACGGCGGCAGTGCACAAATGCTGCGCAGCTAGCGCCATTCGACGGCCAACACCGCGGTTCCTGGTGTGTCCGCTGTGCCGTGCGTGTGATCATTGCTTGTACAGCCCTCTCGCAGTGTCCGGAGCAAGTATGGTGGGTCTGACACACCGGTGTCAATGTGTTCTTTTTTCCATTTCCAGGAGTGTATACTAGTGTAATTTATAAACTGCAGTAAATGACCATGCCCTAGGATTTCTTAAAAGTTTTTAAAAATATTTTTAAAAACCACACTCTTATGTCACGTTGTCTGAAAGTCTACTTTTGAAATCAGATTAGGAATTTCAGAATCTAATGTGATACTGAGAACATATTTCACTTTATAACCTCCATGCAGCTCCTGCAACAAAGTTCAATTCATCTGTGTCTCCAGTCATCTATCATATGTAATGTTCATGACATTTGTGTTTTAGCATCAGCACTGTGTATCGATTTACTGTTCTTGTTTCCAATGAATTTGTATAAATCATAACGATGATACTTCAGTGTCTCAACGTTTTTAACCATATTAAACCACTTTATATGTTACCACAGTCTAACATAACAGTTGCGACACTCACTGCTGTAAAAGTTGTTGCCGTTTGACAGATGGAGCGACACTAGCGCTCCAAGCGGCAGGTAAGGTGAACGTCAGACGCGTTGTAAGCATAATATTTGTTTGCATCCATTTCCTACGTAATTTCCGAATTATCTGAGTTATTTTCTTGCCTCCACGGGTTTGTGCAGTACCAGAAGGCATATATGTTTCTAAAAATGATTCTAAAATACGCGCAAGTATGCACAAAAACCATGAATAGAGTGGCAAGCTACAACACATTCGTGAAGAAACACTTCTGACATTGGACAGAATTGCTGCTTACCACGTTGATATCAAAAGAATATAAACACACAGATTCACATGTGAGAAGCACAGACATGTACCTCTATCTGCAAAAGCGATCGAAAACTCGTTTATCGTTCTGTAGGCCTAGTGTGTTTGTCATTGTCGCCTGTTGCCACAAGTACGACCTTCATATTTATATTATTCTAAGTGGGACAAGCAACTGCCAAATAGTGGGAGAAATATGCTGAAAACATTATAATGAGCTGATTACATTACATTTCATGAAAAACCAAATATTTGAATAATTTTCAAACAATCTGTCAGTGAACAAGGTGCTAACCAAATAATGTCATCACACGAAAGAAGCGAGGAAAATTAAGTGACTAACAACAGAAGTGAATGAAATACATACCAAAGAAATCAACAGCCCAAATGAGGCAACTTCTTCAGTTTCTCATTTGCTTTCTTGTTGTTAGAAACTAAGTCTTGATTCCAATATTTGAGCTCTTTAGCAAATATCTTGATCAACAGCAGCTTAGTTTCTTCACAAGATCCAGGAGGAAAACTTGGGATAGCCATCAACAAGTCCACATGTAATTCACGACAGGTTTTCTTGTGAGAATGTTCATCAAAAACTGAAGCCATCTAATTTTCACAATCCCTCAAAAATAAACATACATTTTCACTGCAGATAACCAAGCTTCCAAATTTGTCTTCATAACTTTAGAAATGGCAATAAAAACTGATGAATCTTTGTGGCAGTGTCCTCTTCATCGGCAGTTGAGGTGGCTTATTTGGAATGTCAAACATTGTGGGTACTGCATTCCACATGAGTTTGTTATTGTCTGCGTTCATGAACTGGTTTTGTTCGAAATGTAGCGAACTAGGTCTTTCTTCATAAGGTCTTCTCGTTTGCTATTAACTAGCCATTTTCTGCTCCTAAAACGAAACATTCATTATTTATGCACATATAGTTTGCAAGTGAATCCTGACGATACAGTTTAGTAACATGATGGTATATACCTCTCAGGATCCTTACGAAACCTATAAAAAGACAGCTGTGGTATCTTCTTCCTGTTGTTGCTGTAATTTATTGCGCTACAAACGCTCCCGATGGTAAACACCATTGTATAAATCAACATAAGCAATCACTATTCGCTTTCACGATCGCGCCGAACTCGCAGTTTAACTTAACGGCCGCTTGGGGCGCTGCTGACGCTGTAGGCAACAAAATCGAGGCGAAGTGTCGCGATTGTTATGTTAGACTGTGATGTGACTTCCAATAATCATTCACTCCATGGTTACCAACACATCAATAAAGGTTTATTTAATAATAGTTTTTATTTACCACATTCTACATGTTTTACTTCAACCTTATACAAAACACTTAATACAAAATGGGATCGATAAAACAATAAGTTCACTTTGTAAAGTGCTCTTGGGGCGCTGTATCACAAAACACCTTCAGTTCCTGCAACTCATTATGCTTTTCTTCAGCAATGGGTAGCAATTCTGAAACATTGAGCATGTGATTTCCTGTTAGCATAGTATCTCAATAGGTTTATTGCTATAAAACAGAAACTGCTATTTCTGACTGTGATATGATGTAGTTTAATTAATTTGTCCATCACTACATTCTTTAATACATTAACTTGATAACAGGACAATGGGAACAAAAACTCTCCATCTGCAAGATCTGCTTCCTCTGCCATTTGTCCAGCCGGAGCAGTGAAAGCTCATGTAGTGCAAGGTCCGTTGTAAGTTGACAATGTGAGATAAGCCGTGTTTGATGATGTTCTACCTCCATCTCCTTAGTAATTTTTGATCGAAATGGGCATTGTAGTTGGTATCCTGGTTACAATAAATCATTCCATTCACATATCAATGAGCCATCAACTGTAAAAAGGTATGGGTTTTGCACATGCACCTTTAAATATGTCCATTGAGTCCTTTGGAAGCTCAGCTTTTCCAGTAGTTCGCAATCTCAGCTTTATGTCTAATGAGAGCTATTCCTTTGTCACTTTCATGATATGTACATCCTCTGACTGGAAATGACACATACATACATTCAAAAGGCTTTGCATGATGGGTAAGATAGTGAATGATCCTGAAAACATTGTGGTGTAGTTTTTGTTTGACCCCCAAATGAGTCAAAAAAGATTTCTGTTTTCTTAAACTCTGGATCCAGACTCATAGTGACGTAACTGTGCAGGAAAGAAGCTACATCATTTGAAACTTTCAGATTCAGTTTCCTTATTAGTCACTGAGAATAGACTTACTAATATTATGAACTACATATTTACATTATTTACACTGTTGCATATGGCATTTCTAAAAATTCTTCTAGAGAATAAAATGGCTTTGTTAGCAATCAGTTGTATAATTTTTCCTTAAATGGTTTGACTGGGATGCTTTTGATACACTTACAGTTTGTTGTATATTTTGATTGCTACATCGATATGACTATTGTTTGTGATTGTGTTTGTGGTCTGTTTTGTGGCAAGAGCAAGTAGCACTCAGTCTTGTATTATAATCATGTTTTTCAGTTTTACATTTAAATTTTGTAGTTCAGTGAGTGTGTGATTAAGACTTTGTAGAATATATAAATCAATTACAGTTAAATCTTATACGTAGTGAACAAAGGCCTGCAACGGGTTCTGCTACATGCTCATGCCATTACTGTAACAGCTTTATTGCGAATTATAAGAATTTTATTTATTTATTTATTGCTATTTACTCAAAGTATGTATCTGAATTTTAAAATAAATTTTAAAAAAGGCGAAATATGCTGTCAGTACATATTCAGAGGTGACACATGACATCAGTCTCTTCAGTAAGTATATCGCTCTTGATAACCTAACTGTTACATGTTCTACATGGGTGGTCCATATTAGTTTGTTGTCAAGTGTAATGCCTAAAAATTTTATATTTTGTTTTTCTATGATTGTAGTCTTTGATAGACTGAAACACATACTCTGCATTTTATTTACATTTAATGGTATACAATTTGCAATGAACCAGAATGTTGCACTTTCTATAGCCAAATTTATTCTTTTGATAATGTGTTCAGATACAATGTTTACAGATGGAAAAGTAGTATCATCTAAATACATAAAAAAGGTCTTTACATTTCTGTTATCCAGCTAACTCATTAATTTGGCACACTGAACTCGCATTCGGGAGGATGGCGGTTCAATCCCACATCTGGCCATCCTGATTTAGGTTTTCCGTGATTTCCCTAAATCGCTCCAGGTATATGACAGGATGGTTCATTTGAAAGGGCATGGCCGACTTCCTTCCCCTTCCTTCCCTAATCCTATGAGACCGATGACCTCACTGTCTGGTCTCCTTCCCCAAACAACTCAATACCCAACCCCATTAATTTCTACCAGGAATATCAGAGGTCCTAATTTTGATCCCCGTGGTTCTCTGTGTTGAGAAACTGTGTTCGATAACTGACTTCCTGAACTCACCACCTGCTTTATTTTATTGAGGTATGATTTCATTAGTTTTTAGACTTTTGCCACAAATTCTATAGTATTCTAGTTTGGAGAGCAAAATAGGGTGCTCAAGTCAATATATGGCGTTACTAATCATGGAAGATTTCCTGTATATCAGCATGGTCCTCGAATGCTGAAAAAATGTCTCTAATTAGGGGTTGAACGTCTTGCATAAGTGATTTTTCTTTCCTGTAACTACACTATATCATACTTAACATCTTGTTCAGTTCTAGATATTCATACATTTGTTTCTACATGATGCTTCTAAAGGTTTTGGCTAGTACTGGGATGAAATAAACTGGTCTGTAGTTCACAGGAACAGACTTTTTTCCATTCGTAAATACTGGAGGCAACCTGGTTAATTTGAGGGGACCAGGAAAAACACCTCCTGTAAGATCCAAGTTTATGGAGCATCTTAATTGAGCTACAGTGTAATTTATTATTTCAAAGTATTGTTTGAATGTATCCTTTGTTGAAACTGCGTTATCAAAGCCTCTCACTACATCTTTAATATTATTTATTGACCAGGCTGCTCTGAATTTGTTTTTGACCAGGCTGCTTTGGACTGATTTTTACTTTTTTCATGAAATTAGAGTTGGATGTTTGTTTAGTCAACTGTAACTGTTTCTTGTACAGTTGATTTCATCAGAATTATTAACTGTTCTTAGGCCTTTTAACAGCAGAGGTTCATTCTTAAACGCTTTCATCAATCTAACACAAAGGCACTACAAAAAAATAGACTACCAGTACCTAATAACCTAAACATTTTCTTACATAGTTTTGGAAGAGGGCTAGCTATAAAAATGGAAACAGATGATGCAGCAGACAGGTTGTAGGAATAGTGAAAACTAATACAAGATTCAGCCAATTCGTCAGCAGCATTGACAAAGAATGTGAAAACTTATCATCAAGAGACTATACAGTAATTATAAGAGATGTAAATGATGTATATCATAATGAAACAGTTGCTGCAACAAAAGCATTGAAAGAGTCATTGGGTAAGCTAACATATACTAATGTAATAGTGGCCAAAACACTTCACTGGTATGATCGAATAGAACACACATGTTTGAATAACGAAATAAAAGGAGCAAACAAGCTCTGTGACTCGATATGCAAACATTTGAGAAATGTAATAGTGATTGACATCAATGATATTTTGGTCTGTAGCCACAATGCTATTGTGCCCCTCAGTAAATCTTGTCGTCGTAACCGTGCTTGCTGTACAAGACATGGTTGACACCTAAATATCTTAGGAAAATCACTTCTAAGCAAAAAAGTACTTGAGACTGTAAATAACAGATTAAGCTGTGCACATAAACCAATATATTGGCTTCAATTTAAAGATTCAGTACAGGAAAACTCCTAGCTGTGGCCAAGCTCAATACATGTTAGATTTGGTCACAACAGTTTGTAGTGAGCGGTAAAGAAATTACAGTAGAAGGAGCCATAAGTATCCCCTCCCCCTCCCCAGCAACAAAAATGATTTAATGTCGTTACATGTTAATGTACAGTCCCTAAGAAATAAGCATCATCAATTACAGTGCTGGTCAAATAAAATGCATTAATGAGCACTGGCTCCCAAACTAGGAATAGAGTATGTGTTTATATGGCTACATATTATTCACAAATTAGTGTAGAACTAATATTGCACATTGTGGAGTGGCAATTTACATGACAGAAAATTTAAATTTGCAGTATTCAACAATAGACCTAAACAAGCACTGCTTTGAAAGTGTGTTTGAAGCAGCTGCTGTAATACTGCGCACACACAAAAACATAATTGCTTCTGTGTGCCATACACCAACTTCTTATAAGGAATTTCTTATAGATCAACCGAATGCGCTAATCAAAAGTTCGCTAAACACCAAAACCACAAAACTTTTATTGCAGGGCACTTCAGCACATTAGAGGAAGCAGAAAAAATGTAAATAACATGATTAACTGTGTAAAATCACTAAACTGCTACTGTGTAAATAAAAAACCTATTAGATTAGAGGCATGCTTTCACAGGGTAATTCAGAATGAAAATAGGGGTTACGTAAAGTATAGCGTGATAAAGCTGGAATTATATGATCATTATAGGATATGGATCAGAATAGGCAGTATGAAAGCTAAGACTACAGTTAGTCATATACAGAGTAATAAATGAGAGCAATACTGAGCAATTTGAAACATGAACCGAAGGTAGTAGATTGGCCAAATATACTGTGTAATATAAAAAAATTTGGTGAATGTTTCTCTGTGTTTTGATCTATAATTAAGAATGCAGTAGATAGGCAATGCCTGCTTCTCACAAAAAAAACGGCCCCCTTTCCATCTCACAGCAACAAACAGAAAACTCAGCTCTAATAATTGTTGTTGTTGTTGTGGTCTTCAGTCCTGAGACTGGTTTGATGCAGCTCTCCATGCTACTCTATCCTGTGCAAGCTTCTTCATCTCCCAGTACCTACTGCAACCTACATCCTTCTGAATCTGCTTAGTGTATTGATCTCTTGGTCTCCCTCTACGATTTTTACCCTCCACGCTGCCCTCCAATGCTAAAGTTGTGATCCCTTGATGCCTCAAAACATGTCCTACCAACCGATCCCTTCTTTTAGTCAAGTTGTGCCACAAACTTCTCTTCTCCCCAATCCTATTCAATACCTCCTCATTAGTTACGTGATCTACCCACCTTATCTTCAGCATTCTTCTGTAGCACCACATTTCGAAAGCTTCTGTTCTCTTCTTGTCCAAACTAGTTATCGTCCATGTCTCACTTCCATACATGGCTACACTCCATACAAATACTTTCAGAAATGACTTCCTGACACTTAAATCTATACTCGATGTTAACAAATTTCTCTTCTTGAGAAACGCTTTCCTTGCCATTGCCAGTCTACATTTTATATCCTCTCTACTTCGACCATCATCGGTTATTTTACTCCCTAAATAGCAAAACTCCTTTACTACTTTAAGTGTCTCATTTCCTAATCTAATTCCCTCAGCATCACCCGACTTAATTTGACTACATTCCATTATCCTCGTTTTGCTTTTGTTGATGTTCATCTTATATCCTCCTTTCAAGACATTGTCCATTCCGTTCAACTGCTCTTCCAAGTCCTTTGCTGTCTCTGACAGAATTACAATGTCATCGGCGAACCTCAAAGTTTTTACTTCTTCTCCATGAATTTTAATACCTACTCCGAACTTTTCTTTTGTTTCCTTTACTGCTTGCTCAATATACAGATTGAATAACATCGGGGAGAGGCTACAACCCTGTCTCACTCCTTTCCCGACCACTGCTTCCCTTTCATGTCCCTCGACTCTTATAACTGCCATCTGGTTTCTGTACAAATTGTAAATAGCCTTTCGCTCCCTGTGTTTTACCCCTGCCACCTTCAGAATTTGAAAGAGAGTATTCCAGTCAACATTGTCAAAAGCTTTCTCTAAGTCTACAAATGCTAGAAACGTAGGTTTGCCTTTTCTTAATCTTTCTTCCAAGATAAGTCGTAAGGTCAGTATTGCCTCACGTGTTCCAACATTTCTACGGAATCCAAACTGATCTTCCCCGAGGTCGGCTTCTACCAGTTTTTCCATTCGTCTGTAAAGAATTCGCGTTAGTATTTTGCAGCTGTGACTTATTAAACTGATAGTTCGGTAATTTTCACATCTGTCAACACCTGCTTTCTTTGGGATTGGAATTATTATATTCTTCTTGAAGTCTGAGGGTATTTCACCTGTCTCATACATCGTGCTCACTAGATGGTAGAGTTTTGTCATGACTGGCTCTCCCGAGGCCATCAGTAGTTCTAGTGGAATGTTGTCTACTCCCGGGGCCTTGTTTCGACTCAGGTCTTTCAGTGCTCTGTCAAACTCTTCACGCAGTATCTTATCTCCCATTTCGTCTTCATCTACATCCTCTTCCATTTCCATAATATTGTCCTCGAGTACATCTCCCTTGTATAAACCCTCTATATACTCCTTCCACCTTTCTGCCTTCCCTTCTTTGCTTAGAACTGGGTTGCCATCTGAGCTCTTGATATTCATACAAGTGGTTCTCTTCTCTCCAAAGGTCTCTTTAATTTTCCTGTAGGCAGTATCTATCTTACCCCTAGTGAGACAAGCCTCTACATCCTTACATTTGTCCTCTAGCCATCCCTGCTTAGCCATTTTGCACTTCCTGTCGATTTCATTTTTGAGACGTTTGTATTCCTTTTTGCCTGCTTCATTTACTGCATTTTTATATTTTCTCCTTTCATCAATTAAATTCAATATTTCTTCTGTTACCCAAGGATTTCTATTAGCCCTCGTCTTTTTACCTACTTGATCGTCTGCTGCCTTCACCACTTCATCCCTCAGAGCTACCCATTCTTCTTCTACTGTATTTCTTTCCCCCATTCCTGTCAATTGTCCCCTTATGCTCTCCCTGAAACTCTCTACAACCTCTGGTTCTTTCAGTTTATCCAGGTCCCATCTCCTTAAATTCCCACCTTTTTGCAGTTTCTTCAGTTTCAATCTGCAGTTCATAACCAATAGATTGTGGTCAGAATCCACATCTGCCCCTGGAAATGTCTTACAATTTAAAACCTGGTTCCTAAATCTCTGTCTTACCATTATATAATCTATCTGAAACCTGTCAGTATCTCCTGGCTTCTTCCATGTATACAGCCTCCTTTCATGATTCTTGAACCAAGTGTTAGCTATGATTAAGTTATGCTATGTGCAAAATTCTACAAGGCGGCTTCCTCTTTCATTCCTTCCCCCCAATCCATATTCACCTACTATGTTTCCTTCTCTCCCTTTTCCTACTGACGAATTCCAGTCACCCATGACTATTAAATTTTCGTCTCCCTTCACTACCTGAATATTTTCTTTTATCTCGTCATACATTTCATCTATTTCTTCATCATCTGCAGAGCTAGTTGGCATATAAACTTGTACTACTGTAGTAGGCATGGGCTTTGTGTCTATCTTGGCCACAATAATGCGTTCACTATGCTGTTTGTAGTAGCTAACCCGCACTCCTATTTTTTTATTCATTATTAAACCTACTCCTGCATTACCCCTATTTGATTTTGTATTTATAACCCTGTAATCACCTGACCAAAAGTCTTGTTCCTCCTGCCACCGAACTTCACTAATTCCCACTATATCTAACTTTAACCTATCCATTTCCCTTTTCAAATTTTCTAACCTACCTGCCCGATTAAGTGATCTGACATTCCACGCTCCGATCCGTAGAACGCCAGTTTTCTTTCTCCTGATAATGACGTCCTCTTGAGTAGTCCTCTAATAATTAGCACCCTCCAAAGCTTGAGCAAATAAGGATACTGCTGCTTATTCACAAAAATAAGAGTGGCAAAAGTAAGGAAGCCAAGCAGCACTACATGACCCTTAAGAGTTGTCAAGCAGCTTGGAAAATAATAAAAAGTGAGATCAATATAGGCAATGGGCAAACCACACACCCAGTAGATTGCAATATCCTTAATGAAAACTTTATAAACTGTGCCAGCTCCCATACTTCATTTAATACAAGCAGTCCTATTGATTGTTCAGTTGCTGTGTCTCTGCTTAAGTGACAAACCCCAGAAACTAAAAAATTCTCTTAGTAAAAATCACCTCAAGCAATATCATCAAATCTGTAAACAAACTTAAAAACTTAAAAACTCAAAAACGGAGGATTGCAGTGGGATTAGTAACAGTATTATTAAATATATAGCTTCTGCCACCATGATACCACTAACATATTTTTCAAATTGTATTCTTGATAAGGTGTATTCCCGGATGTCCCAAAATGACAGTTACACTCCCACTCTATAAAAAAGGTGAAAGAAAGAAATGTTCTGAACAATCATAGACCCATATTAAAAGTTCCCATTATATCAAAAGTCATAGAAAACAGTGTACATGCGCAAATTTATAATTTAGAAAGTAATAAATTACTGAGTAATAGACAGTTTCGCTTTCGATCTCAGCTATCAACAACAAAAGCAGTAGAGTCTCTCCTTGGTAACATTTATGAAGGATTTGAGAACAAGAAACTCACTTGACTCTATTAGATATGAGATAACGATAAAAAAGCTAGTGCTGCAACATACAAACAGGCTACTTAAGTAGAACCAAGACAAATCTGCCAAAACGCTTTGAAGAACAACAGATAATGACACTGTCTAGTATATATATCTACAAATGTTTAATATATGATAAAGGAAACAAACAATTTTAACTTGAGATCCCAAGACCATGTCCATAATACTATAATTATTAGGAACTTATATCTTCCATACTCAAGACTGACATTAACACATAAGAGCCATAAGTACCTAAGTTTGGCAATCTATATCAAACTCCCAAAGACAGTGAGCGATATGTCAATGAGTATTTGTACACATACCATACAAGTGTGCCTCAAATGTATGCCATACTACTCATCTGATGAGTTTCTAAACAGTGACACAAACTACGTACAAAATATGCCTATATGTGTGAGATTGTAATGTATAAGCATTTACACTTTTTTCTATATGGAACTATGCTACTTAAGGTAAAAAATAATTATAAATGACACTGTTGTATAACATGTGATTAATGTAACATATTATTACTATTATTGTTTCTAGTATTATTATTATTATTATTATTATTATATTACCACTGTATAGTACCACCGTGTGTATGATTATTTTATTATCACCATTATTTTAGTATATGCATCTACTTGTCTTGTATATTCATATTTATGTAATTATATTCGTTTTATGTATTGACTGAATTCATGAAGCCAATTGTATGGCAAACACGCCAAAAGGCAAATACAGATTGTGTTCTATTCCGTTCTATTCTTTAGATTCTCCAGTTTTTGGGTATTCGTTTTCTAGTTAAGTGGTTTTTGTTTGGGACAAGAAAAGCATTTATGATACTAATTACGTAATTGGTGAAAATTTCATCCACAAGATGGGCACTGGAGCCACACCTTAGAAATAATATGCCCCAGTCTGTTATGCTGAGAAGATGCACTAGTTTCTTCAGGTTGCCTTTTCTTAGTATTAAAATATTTTTAGATTTATTTACGTTTGTTCCTGTGTACTTTTATAAAAAAATTTAACTCTACTGTTAACTTGGTGACCTGAGGAAATAAATTCTTTCACATTGGTGAAATACATACCATGAGGACAGTTAATAAAGACATTATCTAAGCATTGTTTTAGCTTAGTAGGTTTTGAATTAACATAATGAAAATTGTGCTTGCGTTAAGATATGCAGTAACTTTTTTTTTACATTGGATTTGTTACAAGCTGTGTCAAAGCATGAATTTATACAGGGTGAGTCACTAACTATTGCCACCTAGAATAACTCCGAAAGTATGATGGTAGCTGAAAAGTTTATGGGACAAATATTGCATGGGACAATGGGGGCCATAATATGTTGTTACTAGGTAGGGTCGCTTCAGATGTATGAAGCTCAACTTTGCTTTTTTTTTAATGGGATGCTATAATTTGGTACTGATAGCTGCTATCGAGACGAATACAATGGTAACAGTAAGGTCTTTGAAGGTCAAAAAGGTGGCATGAACGTCCATTTACAGAAAGTGTTCGAAGTGATGACCATTGGTATCACTGCAGTGCTGCAATCTTCCTATCATGGATTGAGTGGTATTCCGTATCACTTCGGCACTTATCAAAGCACATGCTCTGACAATTCTCTCTCGCATATCTTCAGGAGTAGTTGGAATCTCTTTATAAACAATGTCTTTTACGAATCCCCAGAGGCATCAAGTCTAGTGAACGAGCCGGCCATGACACATCTCCGCTTCCAATCCAACAATTTGGGAATTGTCTCTGCAACTCATTTCTAGCCATCAGCGAAAAATGTGCCGGACACAATTGTGTTGATACCACATTCTATTTAAGAGACCCCACATTGTCAATAACACTTACATAAATTATTAGCGTTGATGCAAGATAAAATAGAGAACCAAAATACGTTAATGTGAAAGACAATCGCAGTTGACAAGAGATTAGGATTAACTTTGAATTTCTGGTGACTGGAAGGTCATTGTAATGCTTGAAGTTTGTTTCTGTAATATCATCTAGCACAATCAGTAAAATTCTGTGGAAACCTGTGAAGCCATTGTACCTACCTGGCAAGGATCTGTTCATGCAATTAACGTAAAACAGTTTTTTTTACACTTTGTGATAATTTGTAAAACTGACATGTATTTTTAGACCTCTCACTATTCATTGCACATACATGAGGTATTTTTTGAAATGGTGGCGTTCCTCCAAACTGGTATGTAATGGACAAATCTATACTATATTTTGATATTAATAAAGTAAGCAGTGTCGTAAGGAATCCTCTGTTAACCATCCTAAAGTGGTGTAGCCTATACAATGATTCTTTCGTGTTAGAAGTTTCCTTAAAAACTGAATCTGAGGTATGTTATACACCCCTGCGTATTGAAAAATAAACAGTGAACACTAACGCCTTGTGGCTGGCTCCTGAAGCTCTGTCAACATCTGAATGGAGAATATTGTCCGACTGGCAATACTTGACATCACGCGTTCAGCAGCTATTGACAAACCGAGGTCCATCAATACTCCTTGTCATTATCCTTAGAATTGACGACACGTCAATAAAAGCGCCATCAGGCCGTCAATAACTGGCAATTTAACAATATTATTGAACATATGAGTGGCACCCTTAGGCCTACACGAAATTTAATTCCACAACACAGCAAAGAAACTCATCTCAAATCTGCTCTGTGTTGGCACAAATCACGAACGTTGACAGTACAAAAGAAAAATCAACAATGACACTACATTTGACAATGTCAACGATGAGACTTCCATAAATCCAAACAAACAAAAATCAGTACATCTCAGAAATCCACACCTTGCAGGATTTCCCTCCTTTCCGTGATTTGGATGAACTGGACACTTTTCCCCAGTGTTCACCATATTTTTATCTGGCTATAATTCTGAGGCTAACCTATTACATTTAGCTAACATGAAGGAACGGAACGTGCTCTGTGTTGGCACAAATCACGAACGTTGAAGTACATAATGACGCCAATAACTTAGTTTCGTCAAATTTGGTCTTAACCCGACCTTTCCGTGTAGTCTTCAAATGCAGTTCATTGCAAATTGGTCAAGCTGTTATTACTCATTTACGTAAAATCTATGGAGTTGCACTTACGTTTTCTCAAACCCACCAAAATTGTGAAATGCTTGATGTGATAGTCTCTTTAACACAAATGCTTTGACTGCGCGGGAAGTCGTACAGTATTGTGAAAAAGAGTTGTTTATGTGTTGGCAGTATATATGTAAATATTTTCACACACGAGTGTGAAAAGTAACAATGCCGGAGGTACAATTAGTGAAAGTGATCAGCTGTAATTTTCAGGTACTTACATGTATTATAATATTCCAAAACTGTGTATATTAATGTTTTCACTCCTACACAGCTGTGTAGTCAGTGCTATCACAGACTTTTTTTCCGAAGGATTTGAACTTTATTTACATGACAAGATTCATTTACTGTGAATGTACCATGGCAAAGTAGTTTTACACGTACGTAGTGCACATTTATTTTGATCCGATCTGCTTGATGCCTCAAATTTCTTCGTAAAAATGCCATTCAGGAACTAGGAGTTTTTATACACCATCCATTGATGTTTGCCCCCCACCCCATCCTTTTCAGTTAATATTTTAATCAAATAATATTTACCTATTTGTGCATTTTACACGCTCTTGATGCAATGCAATATATTATAGCGTACATGATAATTTATATGTGTATTGAAATTTCAGTTATTATTTATAAATTGATGGTGTGCCATTGTGAAAGCAACTTTTCCATACCTAGACATTTCGTAATGTTTGGCATTTATTTCCGTGAACACATATTACAGTTTGCCACTGGCTAACGCATTATGTTTTATAATTCCTTGTGTTTTATCTGCACTTTTTCTCGTGAATAATAGTTTTACGCCATAGTTCCAAATAGCAGGCGTTCTCTTGATTCATTAACTCTCACCAAGTTCATTTCTTGCCATACTTTTGATGTTCTTACTATTGGTCTTATTATTCCTTAATGCGTGAAGGGTTTTTTCGTCATATACATATATGTTGTTGATTTATCTCCTACTTCTGACATTATTAATTCTTGAAGTGTCTATTTGATCTGAAGATGGTTATTGTTTGGATTGGGTTGCACAGTAAAATGGTCCATAACGTCCGTTACATGGATGAACATTTCAGTGTTAAAGAAGTCTTCAAATACCCGTACTTTGCCCTCTCCCCTTGCCAATCTTTGCAATAAAGAAAATAACGTGATTTTCTGGAGACCTTGTGTTCACTTACAAAAGGTACAATTTTCTTTGCATTTCCTTATGGCTTTGTTTGAAAATCATATTGTGATTACGGTAATAGGCTACAGAAATACAGCTGAAATTATGTATGTCATCAGCAAGTATTTGTTATTCATGTAAACTTGATACAGTCAGATCAAAAAATCATTAGGCTCTACAACTAAAGAGCATTTATTTTTAAAGTAGGCTAGTTGTGTTTCAGTAAGTTGACGTATTCATGTACAGTTAATTTTGACCATAAGTAGGATTTAGTTAATGTGAAAACATATGCTGGCTACCATTAATAATGATTGATTGGCTCTGATGAACAATATGAGCCATCATTTTTTTCTTTTAAGTGGATGATTACGTGTTGTGTAATTGGCCTTGAAGATGTATTTGTATGGTTGTAGTTGTAATGTCGTTCATATTATTTAACAATACGTTGACAATATTAAGTAAAGGATAGATTGCTACTCACTGTAAAGATGACTCGTTGAGCTGCAGACAGGCTCAATGAAAAGATGTTATAAGTTTTGGTCAAAGCCTTCTTCAACAAAGAAAACACACACACATTCACACAAGCAAGCACACTTCATGCACACATGATCGCTATCACTGGTAGCTCTGACTGGAATGTGCCTATCACCTTAATAGCTATCTAGAGTGGTGCAGGTAAAGGGGGGGGGGGGCGGAGAAAAGGGTGCTGTCTGGTGGGATGCCAGAGTCTAAATTGCGACCTGATGAGACTTTCAGGCGCAGCGTCGGGAGGTGGGGTGTGAGGGGAAAAACAGGAACTGGAAAGGAGAGGAGCAGGGACGGGGAAAGGACAGGTGGATGCATTGCCAGAGGATGACACACAAGGGTGGGGGAACATGAAAAGGGAGACAACAGAGGAAGTGGAAACTGTTCAGTGGAGGGTATGGGTACAGGAGGCTACTGTAGGTTGAGGCCAGGATATTTTTTGGAGTGGAGAACGTGTTGTAAGGGTAATGCTCATCTGCACATTTCAGAAAAGCTGCTGAGGCACAGTTCAGAAAAGCTGGTGGCGGAGGGGAGGATCCAAATGGACTAGATTATGAAGCAGCTGTTGGTTTCAAGCATCCATCCTCTAGGTGGCCCATGGCATTGGATTGTGCCATGCAGATGTCGATTGCTTTATCGCAGATTTGTTTGTAGGTGACGCCTTCAAAGGAGAAGTAGTTTGCTCCACTATCTCTCTGCAGTTCCTGTTCTTATACCACACAGTGCCATGCTCGCACTATTGATGCCAACTTCCTTTACACTAACATCCTTAATGCTAATGGCCTTGCCACTATTGAACACTATATTTCCTAACACCTGACTGATTACCAAACCTACAACCTGCTTCCTGCTCTCTGGGACCAACTCTATACACACCCACAATACTTTTCCTTTGGAGGCATTGCATACAAACAAATCTGGAGTATGGCAATGGGCACACACATGTAGCATTCTGTCAACCTATTTGTGGGCCATCTGAAAGAATTCTTCTAACCATCCAGAAATCCCCTCACCTGGTTCAGGTTCGTTGATGACATCTTTGTGATCTGGATCGAGGGAATGGACATCCTATCTACATTCCTCCTCAACATCTTCTCCCCCATTCACTTTGCCTAGTCCTCCTCAATCTGACAAGCCACCTTGAAGATGTCTACATTTGTACCTCCATCCTTGTCAAACCTACCAACCGCCAGCAATACCTCCACTTCGACTGCTGCCATCCATTCCGTACCAAGAAGTTACTTCCAAACAGCCTAGCCACCTGTAAGAAGCATTCCCTCTTGAAATATACCAAGGGTCTCGCTAAGGCCTTCACAGACCATAATTACCGTCCCAAAATGGTACAGAAACAGATGTCACATGCCTTTTGTCTCCAGTCACCCACTACCTCCCAAAGTCCCACTTCACAGCCTGTGCTGTCCTGATCCTTCCCACCAACACCAGCTTTTCTGAACTGTGCAGGTCGGAACTCTCCCTGCAATATATCCTATTTCCAATAAACCTTCTTCACTTTGCTAATCACTGTCCTTCACCAACCTATCGCTTTCCCTGTTCCCATTGCAGCACTACGTAGCTTTCTATTCCACCAGCGTACCCACTGTCTCTTCTCTTCCGCCCCGCTCTTGATCTAAACTTCCGACTGCACCTAGTTGCCATACCCTCTCCCTACCTCGTCTTTGTATGCTCCCACAATTAGCAGTTTACTATCTGCTGCCCTACTATCCCTCTCCCTCCCCATCTCAGCCTTCTCTTTACCCCCACCATCCAGACTGCTCCTCCAATCGCGCATTGTTGCTTGCAGTATGGCCTTAGCAGCCAGAGACAGTGTTTTGTTAGTTTTATGTTCCATGATAAATTGTAATGTTGTGGAGTGAGTCATTTTACATTCATATCACAAATTAATTTGTAAATATGGCTACATGCTGACTTTTACAAGGTGGTGGTGTTCTTTCTTTCTCTCTATTTTTCTTCTTGTTCTTTTAACTATACAGGCATGAGTTAGTAATTTCTACCCACTAACTTTCACACATTACAATAATAGAAATTCTTCTGTGGAGTAGAAAGAGTTGTCAAGGAGAAACTTTTTCAGTTTATTTTCAGATTGTATGTTGCTGTCTGTCACACATTTTATATCAGTGTGTAAGTGAGCAAAAATTTTATGTGCAACATTATGCACCCCTTTCTCCCCTCAAGACAAAAACACTGTGGAATAATGAATGTCATTTTTCCTTCTGGCATTGTAATGCATCATTGTTCCATTGCAACAAACTTCATAAGGGAATAAATATGCTGTGAAGCAGTAGTCAGAATGACCAACTCTGTGAACAGATATCTACAAGATGATCGTGGATGAGCACCACATATTATTCTTGCAGCACGTTTTTGAGCAATGAAGAATTTCTTTCTTAAGGATGAGTGAGAATACAGAAGCGTCGGATTCCAACTGCTTTGACCCATGACGTCACCAATATGGTGGAAACAACCATTCTCAACGTCTCCAATATGGCGCCTATGATGTCATTACATAAACGACAACAAACACGAAAATACATATAAAACCCACAGACCCATCTTGGGATTATGGAAGTGTCCGATTCCACCTGTTTGCTTTGACCCATGACATCATTAGTATGGCAGAAAGGGCTATTCTACGCGTCTCCAATGTGGTGCCCATGATGTCACAACATACACATGGCAAAAAACATGAAAATATGTATAAATAAGACAATAACATCTCCCTCCAAAAATACAATCAAACTAATGGGACAACCACAGGAAACTGGGGGTTTTAGGGAGGGGATAAGCTAAACATAACATCAGACACTTCCCTTGACCTATATAGGTCAAAAGCAGCTGACAATACCAAAACCAAAGCGTACAGCAAAAACTACGGAAATTGGAATCGGACATTTCCCTTGACCACAGCTGACAATGCCAAAACACCAATACCTACATACAAAACTTCGAAAATTGTAATCCGTCATTTCCCTTGACCTATATAGGTCAACCATAACTATTGATATGAAAAAACAAACACCTACAACTATGAAAAACAGAACCAAAACCACAACACCTCAAAAATTCAGAAGTCAAACATCCCTAAGTAAATGAAAACACAAGAGGTACATGAAACATTACAACTCGAGAAAAGTAGAACCAAACAACAATTACTTACCACCAACATTTTTTAGCGCTGCAGAGTAGCTCGTCCATCACACACACACACACACACACAGGGTGCCATCAAACACAAGATGACATCTACAAACACAACCAACTCAAACTCATAAACTGCACACCATAATTACGTCACACACCACAACACTCTTTCGTCATGGGTCAAAGCAGACGGGTGGAATCGGATGCTAGAACGTTATTCTGTATATTATTATTGAATGAAAATATGCCAAGTATGTCAGCATACTGATTTGTCTTTCCCCAAGATTTGCAATGATTCTAAGTGGAAATGTGGCTGAGCTAAGTTGGTTTATGAGTTCCAAAATGTGCATTTTCCAGTTTAAATGCTCTTCAATATGGACACTTAATAATTTTGAAGCTTACACACTATTTAATATTTCCATTCACAGAAAATGAGTAAATGATACTTTTAAGAATATTGATTACCATATCTTCTGTTTATGTATGTATGCTTTGACTGATTACATCTTTACTGTAATCCTCAAAAAGTAGTAATTCTGCTTATTGTGTATTAGACGGAAGGTCATTTACATATATGAGGAACAGCAGTGAATCTAGGGTTGAGTCTTTGGAACTCCATAGATGGTTTCCCCTAGTCAGAATTACACCCCACACTATATTGATCGAATTACTAAGTATGACTTTTGTATTCTTTTGGTTAAATATGACATTATCCCTTGGTTGCCTATACCATCAATCACATAAAACTCCACTTTATCTTGAAGAATACTGTTAGATAGGTTGCAGAAAATACCGACCAGTGCTATATTATTATTTAATGCTTGCAAAATTTGGTGAGTGAATGTGTAAATGGCATTCTCAGTAAGCAACTCTTCTGAAACCCAAACTGTGATTTGCTGAGGATATTATTGTTGCTAAGGTGAGATACTATTCATGAATCCATCACCTTCTCAAGAATATTGGAAAATGATGTCAACAGTGTAACAGGTCAGCAGTTATTGGCATCTCTCCTATCATCCTTCTTAAATAGGGGTTTGACAGTGATGTATTTCAGTCATTCTGGAAAAATGCCTTGAGCTAGCGATGTAGTACGTATTTCAAATAAGACCAGCCAAATTGTATGGGAACAAATCTTTAGCACTCCATTGGAAACTCCATCAGAACCTTATGATTTATTTTATTTTATTGAGAAAATATATAATTTCCTTGATTTCAGATGGCGAATTTATTGATATATACATATGATTGAATTTTCAAACAATGGAGAATACAGGATGGAATATAACAATATCAGAGAAAGAAAGTTGCTACTTACCATATAGTGGAGATGCTCTGAGTCGCGATAGGCACAACAAAAAGATTCACATAATTATAGCTTTCGGCCATTAAGGCCTTTGTCAGCAGTATACACACACACACACACACACACACACACACACACACACACACACACGCACAACTTGCACACACGTCTGCAGTCTCAGAGAGCTGAAACTACACTACGAGCAGCAGCACCAGTGCATGATGGAAGTGGCGACTGCCTGGGGGTAAGGAGGCGGCTGGGGCGGGGAGGGGAGGGGGAGGGATAGTATGGTGGGAGTGGCGGACAGTGAAGTGTTGCAGTTTAAACGGAGGACAGGAGAGATGGTGGGGAGGGGGTAAGTAGTGGAAAGGAGAGAAATAAAAAGAAATTAAAAGACTGGGTGTGGCAGTGAAATGACAGCTGTGTAGTGCTGGAATGGGAACAGGCTGGATAGGTGAGGACAGTGACTAACAAAGTTTGAGGCCAGGAGGGTTACGGGAACATAGGATGCATTGCAGGGAAAGTTCCCACCTTCGCATTTCAGAAAAGCTGGTGTTGGTGGGAAGGCTCCATATGCCACAGGCTGTGAAGCAGTCATTGAGATGAGGGATATCATGTTTGACAGCCTGTTCAGCAACAGGGTGGTCCACTTGTTTTTTGGCCGCAGTTTTTCGGTGGCCGTTCATGCGGACAGACAGCTTGTTGGTTGTCATGCCTACATAGAATGCAGCACAATGATTGCAGCTTAGCTTGTAAATCACATGACTGGTTTCTCAGGTTGCCCTGCCTTTGATGGGATAGATGATGTTAGTGACCGGACTGGAGTAGGTGGTGGTAGGAGGATGTATGGGACAGGTCTCTAAGTCTATTACAGGGGTATGAAGTAAGGGATTGGGAGCTGGGGTTGTGTAAGGATGGACGAGTGTATTGTGTAGCTTCGGTGGATGACGGAATACCACGGTAGGAGGGGTGGGAAGGATAGTGGTAGGACATTTCTTATTTCAGGGCACGGCGAGAGGTATTCGAAACTCTGGCGGAGAATGTAATTCAGTTGCTCCAGTCCCGGATGGTACTGAGTTACGAGGGGAATGCTCCTCTGTGGCTGGACTGTGGGACTTTGGGAGGTGGTGGGAAACTGGAAACTAAGGCATGGGAGATATATTTTAATACAAGGCTGGTAGGATAATTATGGTCAGTGAAGGCTTCAGTGAGACCCTTGGTGTATGTTGAGAGGGAGTGCTCGTCACTGCAGATGCGACGGCCATGGGTGGCTAGGCTGTACGGAAGGGACTTCTTGCTATGGAATGGGTGGCAGCTGTCGAAGTGGAGGTATTGCTGGTGGTTAGTTGGTTTGATATGGACAGAGGTACTGATGTAGCCATCTTTGAGGTGAAGGTCAACATCTAGGAAGGTGGCTTGTTGGGTTGGGTAGGACCAGGTGAAGCAAACAGGGGAAAAGTGAATAAGGTGTCCTCACCTTTAATCCAGATAGCAAAGATGTCATCAGTGAATCTGAACCAGGTGAGGGGTTTACGATTCTGGGTTTTTAGGAAGGATTCCTCTAGATGCCCCATGAATAGGTTAGCATAGGATGGTGCCATGCGGGTGCCCATAGCTGTACTGCGGATTTGTTTGTAGGTAATGCCTTCAAAGGAGAAGTAATTGTGGGTGAGGATGTAGTTGGTCATGGAGACTAGGAAGGAGGTTGTTGGTTTGGAATCCATAGGGCGTCTGGAAAGGTTGTGTTCAATAGCAGTAAGGCCATGGGCATTAGGAATGTTAGTGTACAGGGAGGACAAAGTTGATGCAAGGAACGCACTACCACAACAGCTTCCAATTCCTCAGGTGTCCGATGCTTTCCCACATCCACTGTCGTTCCCCCCATTTTAATGACGCTAAAGAAGACTGGGGAACATACTTACATCGGCTGAAACAACATTTCACGGCTTTTCAAGTCACGGATGACTTGTTTTGTCTTTCGTCTCCCCAGACACTTTCTTTCTTCTCCATAAGTTGGCACCGTTGTCCGATCCTGTGACTCACTCTTTCCAGAATATATATATGCCTTTTGCTGACTAACTATTATTCACAATGCTACCATGTGGTTGCCTTTTGGCTGGAGTTCCTCCAGTACCATAAACAGCCTGGTCAATCGTATCGTTCCTGTGTCACGGGCTTGGAGGGTCTCAGCTGTCGGTGCTATTTTATGTGCACCAGTCAGCAGTGTAAGGCTTCGTATGCAGACTCCCTGATCCGCGATGTGGTGGTTCAGCTAGCTCCCGATCCTGAGGTCTGCACTGCGGTGTTGAGACTTGATAACCCATCCTTGGAAGAGATTCTCGGCATTGCCCACTCATTTGAAATTGCTCAGGCGGCTAACAAGCATCTCATGGTGCGGCCGCAAGTGGCGGCAATCAATGCGGTCTTGGTGGGTTCTGCCCTTGCGACGTCGACGTGGCCCGCCATCAGAGGCCAGCCCGTCGGGACTCCTCTTTGTCTGACGTCTCTATGGCATCGGCGCTTCTGGTCGCTGGTCGCGCGTCCCACTTCCATCTTGCCCACAGTGCTTTACCGCATATTCTCGAGTTGATTGTCCCCACTGCTGGAAAACGAGCATGCTGTGTGACAAGGAGGGCCACATGCAATCGGTTTGTCATAGTCACTCGACGCGCTTCAGTCCTTCCCCTCCTGTGCCTCAAGATACCGTACATGCTCTGCAATCGGTCGTCCCACTGGATTACCCATCAGTGCGGAAGCTTTTCTTCACACTCTGCCTTTTCACTGAGGATATGTTTCCAGGTCGACGCTGGGGCCACCGTCTCGCATATACCTGCCTGGCCTCTCCTGAGTTGTTACCTCCCTCTTGGCATTTGGTTGCCTACGGAGACAGTTCCATTCCCCTTCATTGGCAGTTCGTCATCCAGGCGACATATAAAATGTTCCCCGGCTCCTTACCCTATTTGTCATCGACCATCCGTCAGCTCCGAGTATTTATGGCCTGGATGCGTTTCAACTGTTTGGCTTTTCAATTTCCGATGAAGTTAAGGTCGTTTCCATGGCTGTTCCTTTTCAGGACTTGGGCAGGCTGTGCTCAACTTTTGCGTCGTTGTTTGCAACGGATCTCGGATGTGCTTCAGATTTTCAGGCGCACATCACACTTCAGCTGGATGCGCAGCCTCACTTTTTCCGGGCCTGACCCCTTCCGGTGGCCTTACGGCCAACAGTCAAACAGGAACTTGATCGGCTCCAGGCTGCTGGCTTTCTGGAGCCTGTGACATACAGTTATATGGAAACCCAGTGGGTCCCTCCGGCTGTATGGGGACTTCGGTGCTACTGTCAATGCTCAGTCCCTCGTAGACACTTACCCCATTCCTCGACAGGAAGACCTCGCCAAGATTGCTGGGGGAGAGTACTTTTCAAAGATCAACCTGGCTGAAGCACACCACAAGTTACCCTTGGATGCCAATTCCCATAATACCTTGATTATCAACACGCCTTTCAGATTATTCATGTACAAGTGCCTTTCATTTGGTGTCTCTTCAATGCCAGCTATTTTCCAGCGGTTCCTGGAGCAGCTTACACATCCTATCCTTGCCTGCATGAATTATCTGGATGACATATTGGTCACCGGGTGTTCCCACCAGGAACATTTGCAAAACCTCAGCGCCTTATTTCATGCTCTACAGTCTGCAGGTTTACGCTGTCAGCTGGACAAGTGTTGATTTTTTCAACCGGAAGTGGAATACTTAGGCCACTGGCTTAGCAAAAATGGCATTCCCCCTTTGGGCCGTAATGTCGCGGCCATTGAGGCCCTTCCTCGTGCCGAGGACTTATCTGAATTCCAGGTATTTTTGGGCAAGGTTACATATTACTTATAGTTCTTACCCCAGGCTGCCTCTGTAGCCCAACCCCTCAATCACTTGCGTCGCAAAGGGGTACCTTTTGATTGGACTCCTGCCTGTGACCAGGCTTTTCTCCGTTTAAAGGCGATGCTGAAGTCCACCCCTTGCCTTACCCCCTTCTCTCCAGACCGCCCCTTGGTTGTGGCGGCTGATGCGTCGGCATACTGCATTGGAGCCGTCCTCGCGCATCGGAATGCCAATGACTCAGAACAGCCCATCACTTATGCATCTAAGACATTGACCCCAGCACAACGGAACTACTCCCAGATTGAAAAGGAAGCCCTGACCATAGTGTTAGCCGTCCACAAATTTCATACCTATCTCTTTGGGGCAAAGTTCACCCTCCTGATGGACCATAAACCCTTAGTTATGCTTTTTGGACTCCACTCTCACCTTCCAGAGCGTATGGCTCAACATTTCCAGCACTCGGAGCTATTTTTACAGAATTACGCTTACACCATCCGGTATAAACCCACCACCCGCCCTGCTAACGCGGACGTCTTATGGCTCCTCACGTTGCCACAGCTACGCGCCGAGACCCTATCTTGCCACAGGTTCTCCGCTATGTGGTCCATGGGTGGCCTTCCTATGTTACTTGTTGGCTGCAGACCGACTTCAGCCCGTGGCGTCACCTGTCCCACAGGCTCTCCGTGGTCGATGATGCCTATCTGTTGGCCACAGAGTCAGATGCACATCGGGTGGTCATTCCTCCGGATTTGCAGCATCAAGTGCTCAGTTTGTTACACCTTCCAGACCGGACGGCTCAACGTCTCCAGCACTGGGAGTTATTTTTACAGACTTATCTTGCCACAGGTTCTCCACTACATGGTGCATGGGTGGCCTTCCTATATTGCTCATTGGATGCGGACCGACTGGAGCCCTTGGCGCCACCTGTCCCACAGGCTCTCTGTGGTCGATGATGTCCTTCTGTTGGCCACAGAGTCGGAAGCCCTTCGGGTGGTCATTCCTCTGGATTTGCGGCATCAGCTGCTCAGTTTGTTACACTGCGGGCACTGGGGTATGTCCCGCATGAAAGTTTTGGCTTGCTGGTACTTGTATTGGCACGACATTGATGGTGGTATTGACCGCCTGGTTCGCGGGTGCACTGTGTGTGCACATCGTCAGGCAAGCCCCCTCAGTCGTTTGCATCCTGGCCTGTGCTTTGCCATCCCTGGGATCACATCCATCTCGATTTTGCGGGCCCATTTTTGGGGTCCATGTGGTTACTTATCATTGATGCCTACTCCAAATACCCATATGTCGTCCGCATGGCGTCCACCGTGGAGGCCACACTCATGGCCTTGGCTCAGGTTCTCGCCATTGAGGGCCTGCCTCACACATTGGTCTCTGATAATGGCCCCCAATTCACAGCATCCCCCTTCTACGACTTCTTTCTGGCCAACGGTATCAAACATATCCATAGCCCGCCTTTCCATCCTTTCTCCAATGGCGCAGCAGAGAGGCTTGTCTGCACATTTAAACAACAGTTAATGAAGGTGGTCAAAACATCTCCAACCACGTCAGCCCACACCCTGATCTTGAGCACCTATTGCACCACGCCAATTGACGGACGTAGTCCGGCGGAGCTCCTCCATGGGCGACAGCTGCAGACCCTGCCCCATTTGCTGATGCTGTCCCCCTCCCGCCCCCACTCCCGGCCTTCTCAGTGTTATACCCCCAGTGCGGCCGTGTGGGCCTACATGTCTGTGAGCAATGCAGATTGGACGCTTGCCGTGGTTGTCGCAGCCCATGGGCGACTTGCGACGTCAGTGCAGATGGTGAAAGGGTTGGAGCGCTGCCATCATAACCTAACCAGATCTGCCTGTGTAACCCCCCCCCCTCCCCCCTGCGAGACTTCCGCTGATGCCTCCTCCGTTACCTCCTTTGGGTATAGACATGGTCCTCGAGTCACCGTCACTGCCCCCAGTTGCTGCCTCCCTGCTGGATCGGCGGCTCCCTCTGCCACCCTGGCCTCTGGGTTGGCCGTCATGGACACCTCAGACATCTCTTCCTCCCCGCCAGTGGAGGTTGACGAGCCTGGGTCTTCTCCCATCTGCCAACCGCCGTGGCACCGTCTGGGGCAGAAAAACGAGCATGCAAGTTTCAGGGGGGAGGGATCTGGTACCGAGTGCCACAAGTTTCGAATCCACGCCACACTGCATGGACCTCGATTACCACTAGAGTTCTCTGCAGCCGTCACGCCGTAAGCCGTGGCTGCACACGCTCCTGGTCCACATATAATGTGAGGGCGCCACTGTGGAGAAAATGGTCCCAGTAGCCAATAGTGATGTACCCTATCATGTATTTAAGCGCCTGCCTCTCACTCAGCGAGGCAGTCTGATATTCGCGTGAGTCTCTCAATATCTTCCTTACAGACATCACGTTTACTTTGTTTATTTCCGTGTATGAGTGGACATTGTTGATTTCGTGAGGTTTTCGTTTGTGATCCCGTTGCTTCTTGGGTGTTGTTGTTCTTGGTGTCTTGCTCGGTCATCTGTCGTTATGTGTGTTCATCCTTTCCCATTCGACCGTCTTGTTTGTTCGCGGACCACTCCCGTTCGATCCTGCCATGCTTTTGTTCATAGCATGCCCGTGACTGTTCTGGTCACGGTTACAACAATGTGGACTGTTAGTTCATTGAATTTTGTTTTGCTACTCTTTGTTGTTGTTTGTGATGTATTCTGTTGGTTGTTACTTGAGGTGTGTGTCTCTTCTATGTTTATGATGTCATTGCTCTTTCAGCACAGTGTCACATTATTTACAAATCCCAATTGTTTATAGACCTGTTCGAAATAGCTGCTTCTCTCTGCTTCTTTTTGCATGTCAGTAATCTGAAAAATGATGTTAAACCCAGAAACTGTGCGAGCCAAACTTATAAAAGACGAGTTGAAAATCTCGTTATTTTCATTTGTAACACCCATACAGACAGTGATTTTATAATTGTGAACGGTTTCATAAAACAGTTTGTAATGTATGGCATAATTAATTTTCTGTATTTGAGTTTTTATAAATTCTTCCATTACTAATATTTAAAATTTAATTGTTACACTGCAATTGAAACCTTTTAATGCAATCAAAAGAATGTTTTATTGTCCCTTTCTTTGGTGTTGTGCAGTGAGTAGTTGGTACTTTCTCTAGAGTGTCTTGCTTCTCTCCTTCCCACTTAGCATTTTTCATAATGTCTTTGAAAGTTACTGAAATGTGTTCATCATCACTTTTAGGATCCAAAGCATCAAGTAACAAATCTGCTCCGTGGGAATTTTGGAAAATGGCTGTGTCCTCTTCCAAGAAAAAATATGTCAATGGAGGCAGTGTTTATGATGGAAAGAGCTTGTGTTATAAGTGGAATAAACATAGGTAAGGTGTACAAAAGTTTTGTTGAATGTCTAAATGATAAGCATCAAAAAAAGGTAAGTGAGACTTATGCTTCTGTACTAGCCATTCCTCATGGCAAATATTATGAAAAGGGATGTGTGCGACATATTTTTGTAAGTGATTACTTCACAAATTAAAATATATGGTAATTCTTTTTTCATAATCTTGTAATTTATTTTTCCCTTAAGAAATTTATAGTGTTTTTGCAAAAAATCAGTTTATAGTCAGTGTTGTCAATTACATTTGTGTTATTATTATTTCCATGTCACTCAGAAAGAAAGTATTGAAAAGCAATACAGTGTTTAGATGACATTCTTGGTGCTACTGAGGTGTTTTCTCATTCTTAGAGTTCATGCGATGACTCAGAATTTGTTTGTGGTACTTAGAAACACAGCGAGATTAAATCATAAAACATTGCAGTATTTCAGCATATCTGAGCAGTTAGTGGTTTCTATTTGTGTAGTGAGCTATCCCTGTTGAAGATTGTTGATGAATGCATATATAACAGAACTTTTTGTTATTTGATATATTTCACAATTGTGGTAGCAAAGTGCAGTTATGGAGTTTTGCATGCTGCAGTTGTGGACTGCACAAAGAATGACGAGAAGTGAACACAATGAATGCTGGGGGCAGTTGTCACATTCCAACCTAACCTCGGCTTTGCTGTAGGTCAGCCTGTCCGCTCATCTAGTTTTCTTCCATTCACATTTGTTGGCTTCGCCAACTTGCAACCAAATTGCCACATTTCAACCCAACCTTGGCCTCGGGCTTCACCCCGAGTCAGTCTGTTATCACAGCAGTTTTCATCTTGCTCCCCATATCGAAAACAAATGCAGTCATTCACTCCCATCACCCAATTACCAATTGCAGCTTGAAACGGAAGAGACAGGTACATGGTAACTGCACTTTAGCCATACTGATGGCCTATTGTGCCATTCTCATGTGACTACTTACTATGAAGTGCGTCAGTGAATCATCGTTACTTTCTGGGACACTAGTAAGATCAAAACCAATAAGATGCTACAACATGTCAAATAAAGGTAACAACTTGGCTTGTGGTGGAGCCACTGAGTGGCCATCGGGCACATAACCAAGATGGAAATTGTTGCTAAGTGTTGGACAGGCTGTAATCAAGTTATAACAGCATATGTTGCATGAATTTTATTTCTTGAATAAAAGGACACTTAAACACAAGATAAAGAAGGCTTCAATATTAACGGTAGTTATTTTAAAATGATATATGACAGAATAAAAGACTGTGTGTCAGTCAGATGTCCCAGAGATAAAAAATACATTAAAGGGACGCCCCATCAAAAGTGAAATCAAACTCACAAAAAGAAATTATATTTTTAATTGTTGACTGTTGTAGGTAAATTTATTGCAGTAGAGTTCAAATTTGGCCATACGACATGAAATGCACATGGTAATGTTTTCTGTAAATGTGAGTGCTGACCTAGGCACCTGCTCATAAGAAAGCAAACTCTAGGACAACGGTTTCATAAAACAGTTTGTAATGTATGGCATAATTAATTTTCTGTATTTGAGTTTTTATAAATTCTTCCATTACTAATATTTAAATTTTAATGGTTACACTGCAATTGAAACCTTTTAATGCAATCAAAAGAATGTTTTATTGTCCCTTTCTTTGGTGTTGTGCGGTGAGTAATTGGTACTTTCTCTAGGGCGTCTTGCTTCTCTCCTTCCCATTTAGCATTTTTCATAGTGTCTTTGAAAGTCTTGACAGATCTTCCTGCTTCACCATTTGAAGCAGTATGAAATGGAGGTATGGTCAGGTGTTCTGTGCCATTCTACCACATAAATCTCTGAATTCCTTTGATACAGACTGTGTACCATTGTTAGAAACTAGGGTCTTGGGGAGTCCTATGGCAAAGATATTGTCGAGTGCCTTTATTGTGGTTTCTAAAGTTGTAAACTTCATGTCAAATACTGGGTGACACATAAAAATGGGAACTTTTGAAACATCCAATTAAAATAAAAATATAAAAAAAACATCATTTACAGCAGTTAAACTGCTACAACTTGCCTTCTAAGAGACAGTAATCCAAAGGAGTTTTTCTGATGCATCTGAATACTTGCTAGACATTAGTGCTCCGGTTCCATACAATGATTCATCAGTGGGTAGTACTGCAGTTTGAGTTGGAGCAGAGTGCATCAGTTCAGTTTCCTTGATAATTTCCTTCTCGAGTTTCATAATTTCTGCTGCTTCTTGCTGCTTGGACATTTGAACAGTGCATTTTCCATTGTAATTTGATTCAGTGGTTCAGCGATTTCAGCAGATCCCTTGAAAAATTTGTTGTAGTGATTTACTTTTCCACTGAATTACTGGATATTCTTTGAATGATGAATATTCTTTTAACGAGACAGCTTTTTTAATTGCTTTTATACTGGTTTCGGATGGTTGGATCCCACCTACACCAGTTATGTGGCCCAGGTATTCATTCACTTTTCTTTCTAATCCACCGGAGGCCATTTTCTTCCAATTGTGTGAAAAACATGTCCAAATTCTTCATGTGATCATCCTTAGTTGTGCCTGTGACAGTTATATATTGTTCGATTAATTGACATATCCAGATATGGTACTAATGATTTGTTCCACAAATTGCTGCTATTTTGCAGGAGCACTTGTGAAACCAAATAGTAACGTCTGTATCCAAACATTCCAGGTCTAGAATTGACAACAATCTTCTTGCACTCTTCTCCATTTCCGATAAATCTTATTTTTCTAAAAGATTTGCCATTTCTGATTTCTGAAAGAACTGCTCATGACTTGGAATCAGCTACTGATATATTTCCAGCTGGGGAATTACATCACTTTCAAACAGGGTTTCCACAGGTTCTGGAAATCAGGGAATATCAGGGAATTTCAAACACTTCAGGCAAAGTTGAAAAAAACACTGGAAAAATCTCGTTTTTGTCTCAGTAGATGAAATGGTTTGTTTACTGAGGTGTCATGTATTGTCACTGGCTGAGTGTGTGTGATTACGGTCGCTGCTTCCCTATTCCCCTTGTTACTATGGCTTCCCCCTTCCTACCACTGCCCCCAGCTTTCAGTCAGTGCTGCCACCACTTATTGTCACTTGTCTAGCAGCTGCTGATGAGAGGCAGGGAGGCATGAGGAGTGGTTTGTTTGGGTCCGATTGTCAGAGACTGTAGACGCAGCGACTGGAGATGGCAGTGGCAGTCGTGTGCATGAATTGCGTCTGAATGATTGTTTGAATGTGTGTGAGTTCTTGTTTTCTGACAAAAGCTATGGCTGAAAGTTTAGTTGTGAGAGTGTGATTGTCTTTTCTTTGTGGCTGTCTGCAGCTCAGCAATCATCTTTGCAGTGAGTTGCTACCTATTCTCATTATTATTGATTCTCCGAGTATTTGAACCACTTATCTAACAATGGAAGATCCAGGATGGAATGTAACGGTATTATGGAAAGAAAAGTTGCTACTCACCATTATAGTGGAGATGCTGAGTTGCAGAAAGGCACAACAAAAAGACTGTCAGTAATAAAGCTTTCGGCCAGTTAAGGCCTTCGTCAAAAATAGACGACAGACACACACACACACACACACACACACACACACACACACACACACACACACACACACGCGTGCGCGATTGCAGTCGTGTATGTTAGCTAGTTGTGTGTGTGTGTGTGTGTGTGTGTGTGTGTGTGTGTGTGTGTGTGTGTGTGTGCACACCCATGCCCGTGTGCGTGTCTGTGTCTGTTGTCTATTTTTGACAAAGGCCTTACTGGCTGAAAGCTTATTTGTGACAGTCTTTTTGTTGTGTCTATCTGTGACTCAGTGTCTCCACTATATGAACAACTTCTCTGTTGCATGGATTGATCACCATGGTCTCATTTCATCAACATGCTATCTGTGCCTCGTGAATAGCTGGCCACATTGTTGGATTTCCATGATGGGCCAAAACCACAGGCAGTTTCTGAGGGTATCTGTAATGGATTGGTCTTGCCGATCTGAAGCCATTTGGTTCCCACTAATGTTTAGGCCCTGTCCGTCGAATCTAGTCTCACTGATCTGTCCGTTGGCCGGGTATGTTTGTGTGTGGCATAATGCAGCGGATTTTCAAGATTTATCCATGGACTCAGGTCTGCGGTGCTCCTCAGCAGGCCATGGGTGATGGATCTCAGGAATTGAGACTGTCTTACTGCAAGAACATTGTACACTGTGGCATTTTATAGACATTTTATTTGTTCTAATACATTTTGGCACTTCAAAAGTAGTGTATACATTAGTATGGACAATAAGGAGAAAAAAGAAGTGTCAGTCACTGGTGATTTGCACACTATGTACTCATATGTTTCTTGAAAGAAAAATCACACAATATCTGTAAAATAATACACTCCTGGAAATTGAAATAAGAACACCGTGAATTCATTGTCCTAGGAAGGGGAAACTTTATTGACACATTCCTGGGGTCAGATACATCACATGATCACACCGACAGAACCACAGGCACATAGACACAGGCAACAGAGCATGCACAATGTCGGCACTAGTACAGTGTATATCCACCTTTCGCAGCAATGAAGGCTGCTATTCTCCCATGGAGACGATCGTAGAGATGCTGGATGTAGTCCTGTGGAACTGCTTGCCATGCCATTTCCACCTGGCGCCTCAGTTGGACCAGCGTTCGTGCTGGACGTGCAGACCGCGTGAGACGACGCTTCATCCAGTCCCAAACATGCTCAATAGGGGACAGATCCGGAGATCTTGCTGGCCAGGGTAGTTGACTTACACCTTCTAGAGCACGTTGGGTGGCACGGGATACATGCGGACGTGCATTGTCCTGTTGGAACAGCAAGTTCCCTTGCCGGTCTAGTAATGGTAGAACGATGGGTTCGATGACGGTTTGGATGTACTGTGCACTATTCAGTGTCCCCTCGACGATCACCAGTGGTGTACGGCCAGTGTAGGAGACCGCTCCCCACACCATGATGCCGGGTGTTGGCCCTGTTTGCCTCGGTCGTATGCAGTCCTGATTGTGGCGCTCACCTGCACGGCGCCAAACACGCATACGACCATCATTGGCACCAAGGCAGAAGGGACTCTCATCGCTGAAGACGACACGTCTCCATTCGTCCCTCCATTCACGCCTGTCGCGACACCACTGGAGGCGGGCTGCACGATGTTGGGGCGTGAGCGGAAGACGGCCTAACGGTGTGCGGGACCGTAGTCCAGCTTCATGGAGACAGTTGCGAATGGTCCTCGCCGATACCCCAGGAGCAACAATGTCCCTAATTTTCTGGGAAGTGGCGGTGCGGTCCCCTACGGCACTGCGTAGGATCCTACGGTCTTGGCGTGCATCCGTGCGTCGCTGCGGTCCGGTCTCAGGTCGACGGGCACGTGCACCTTCCGCCGACCACTGGCGACAACATCGATGTACTGTGGAGACCTCACGCCCCACGTGTTGAGCAATTCGGCGGTACGTCCACCCGGCCTCCCGCATGCCCACTATACGCCCTCGCTCAAAGTCCGTCAACTGCACATACGGTTCACGTCCACGCTGTCGCGACATGCTACCAGTGTTAAAGACTGCGATGGAGCTCCGTATGCCACGGCAAACTGGCTGACACTGACAGCGGCGGTGCACAAATGCTGCGCAGCTAGCGCCATTCGACGGCCAACACCGCGGTTCCTGGTGTGTCGGCTGTGCCGTGCGTGTGATCATTGCTTGTACAGCCCTCTCGCAGTGTCCGGAGCAAGTATGGTGGGTCTGACACACCGGTGTCAATGTGTTCTTTTTTCCATTTCCAGGAGTGTAGATATAACACAGTGAGTAATAACCGAAAATAATGAACATAGTAGAACCAACATTTTATAGGTGGTCACCTACAGTGTTGGTTTACACAATTCTTGCCCGCCTTATACACTTCTTTCAGGAGGCCTACTTTTTTCTGGGTTTATTTCTGAAATCAGTGAAGGCATTTTAAATCTGTTTTGCGACTACAAGGCAATGAGTGTTTTTGTCACCAAATGTGTTTCGTTTTATTGAAATAAAATAACATCATTGGTCTTAATGAAACACATAGAGCATTTGGTTTGCTTTCTCCATCTAAAAGCAGTTCAATACAAAAGACGTGTTGATGTTAGCACTTAATATTTTTCCTCACATGAGGAAACACCATATGCTTGCAAGTTTTTTTAGATATTTCTTTTTTTGCACTATTGTTTCTGGTGCTGTAGCTGCAAAGACAACTTGTTAATTTACCCTTGAGATTTCAAAATTTGTCAGGGAAAAATGCCAAAACTTTCTGAAAATCAGGGATTTGCACTTGGGGAAACGTGTGGCAATACTGCCAAATCTCCACCAATTCTCATTGATCCATTTGGCTTTATGTACAGTCACAGTTGATGTGCCCATGACTGATCTTCACTCACTTCAAAATTCCTTCTTTGATCAGTCTCTAAATTTCGTTTTGGACTTTATCTATCAAGCTTGAGTGTGCCTCTTGCCTTCAATTGCAGGACTGCTTTGTAAGTTGTGCAAGTGCTTAAGCCAGGCTGGAAAAGAGCTTCATGATCCTGGCAAATTTCTTCTTGGCTTCTTTAAAGCTATTTTTTGCTAATATTTAAACTGAAAGCATTTAACCAGTTCATGTGTAACAGATTGACTGTCCTTTGTGATTTGACAATTGTTAATATAACCTTTTTGGAGTTCCATAGTATTTGACCACTATCATAATTTTTGTCTATATGTTAATCTGGCCTCCATGGAATGTTTTCAGTGGTGAATTTGGATTGAAGTATTCTGGAGATCCAAGAAATTCACAAGCATCCATGTTTATTAGTGAGCATTTTGCATCAGTATCCAGCAGGAATTTCAGTGTGCAGGCTTTGCTTTACAGTGGTTTGTAGATTTTACATGCCTCTTCACTGCTACTGATTTCGTTATTGCTGGTTTCTTCAGCCAGAGCAACTTCATTTGCCATTGTGTGGGTTTTTGGTCCATGAGTTTGAATATCTTCGTGGCAGTAAATCTCCACAGACAGATGGTGGATATGTGGCTGGTCTTCTTGCAGATATTGCAAACTGCATTTCTGAATTTGCAAGACTGGCGATGTTTTACCAAAGCCCAAATTTAGTGTGGACTTCAATGTGAACGTTGTCTCGTAATCTGGCATAATATCTAAAGAGATTCTGGTAGTATGGAAAGTACAGCAGTGGAAAGACACAAACAATACCTTCACTGTGTGATAGCAATGATAATGTTAGCAGTGATAGTGCCATTAAAGCAGAGTTACTGAACAGTGCCGCAAAAGCGGAGATACTAAACATGGTTTTGTGAAAGTCCTTCACCATAGAACACAAAGTAAATGTTCCAGAATTTGAATCAAGAACAGTGTCCAAATGAGTAACTTAGAAGTATACAGCCGCAGATAGCGAAGAAGTGTAAATCAGTTAATAAAGGCAAGTACTCCAGTCTAGATTGTATACCATTTAGGTTCCTTTCAGAGTATGTTGATACAATAGCTCCTTACTTAGCAGTCATATGCAACTGCTCTACATAGGTGTTTCTCTTGTAGATTTATGCTTACCAATTAGTAATACTATGTCCAGTTGCCGTATCCACCTACAAAATCTTGACTGTTGCCCATGATATTGTAATTGGATCTTCGTAATAACTCTGAAGTACACATGTGGGCTTCTTGGATTTTTATATATTACAGTACTACTTGGGATAATGACTCATAAAACTTCACTGGTGAAATAATGTTATATTCTATTAAAAAAATACGAACTTCTTGCTCATTCTCTCAACCAAAATGATTATCGCCAATTATGCTCTAAAATAACATGTGTCTAGCCTCGTTCATTAACAGAGAGCGAGTCCTGCCTCTTACCAAGGAACAGGAAAAACATCTTATTTAACATTTGAAAATCAAAAATACATGATGGCAGGAACAGGCTCTATGCTGGGCTACTGCTTCACCTTTCCTCTTTGCCTTTGAAGAAAATGAAAACATAAAAGCAAGAAATGCAGAAGGTACATCACTGTATATTGTTGGAAATAAGTCTCTTTATTTAGGGAGACAGTATACAGTAGCCTTATTTACATTGGGGCTCATAATTTAGTCACTTGGTGCAAGTCAATCGAGTTTTAAAACCCTTATGTTACTACAATTATATTTACAAAGCTTCATTTACAAAGCTTCATTTCTTTGTCCATTGGAAATTCATACACATAAATACGCTCATACGTGTACGTAAAGTCCGTGAACGCTTTCAATTATTTATTGCATAAGAACTAAACATTGTACAGATGTCATACATATTGCATTTTAAAGAGAAACTCGGAAAGGTTTTTTTACAAACATTCTATAGGCAAACCATGAGTGACCCGGCAGACGTCAATATGGTAATTGAATTCTTGGGATACCCGTCCCAGCATCGCATCGGCGACTGTGGCAGTCGCTTCCCATATTCTCTCCCGGAGCTCTGCTACATCATGTGGTGGAGGCAGTACATACACCAGATCTTTAATGTGTCCCCACAGAAAAAAAGTCACATGGAGTGAGATCTGGTGATCGGGATAGGTCATTCCGTGAAACAGCCGTGCCCTTCTGTAGCACGGCCAATCCATCGATGCGGCAGCTCCGTGTTCAGGTACCCACGAACTTCCCGATGAAAATGGAGTGGAGCCCCATCCTGCTGAAAGATGAACAGAGAGTCTGATTGCATTTGAGGCATCAGCCATTGCTGCAACATGTCCAAGTAGGAACTCAAGTCAAGGAAAAACTCCAACATACAGAAAGCTCACTCCACACCTGAACTTGCCACATTTGCGACTAGCGCTGACTGTCAGCAAATTACCAAACTACACTGTGGCGGTATACATAAAAAACTTTCAAGGTTTCTCTTCAAAATGTCATATGTGTGATATCTGTACAATGTTTGGTTCTTGCACAATTAATAATTGAAAGTGTTCCCAGACTTTATTTACACCCTGTATTTATATTACATAATTGCACATCCATGTTGTGCTACCATCTTAGTTTGTTATTTATCCTTACATTTTTTAAGCTGTATGGTGTGAACAGGGCAAAGATTTAAATTTCTTAAATTGCTCTTCCACCCTGTTTTAAAAAATTTTTTTTCTCATTTGCTTTGGGTTCATTGGCAATTCTGAGAAGGTGTCCTATTGGCACACGCTATCTCATTGTTCGCTGTTCTTATCGCCAGCAGCAGCTCATTATTTAACGCGCCCGTCACAGTGACGCAAGTGCCACGTGAGTAGTAGCTCTGCCCGCAAATCCATTGTAATGTCGTTCCAGGCTTATGAAGTCGTTGTTTATGCCGTCCAGTCTGGAGATTGAATCCAACGGATTCAGCTCCAGTGCTCAACTTGAAATACACCAGTACCTCCTCTCGCACCTGGACGAAGTTTTCTGCCAGTGAAATTGAAGGTAAGGGCTACACTGCAGGATTCGGCATTGTCTTCCGTTGTGCATTGTAGCTCTGCGGTCCTCACACATAAGTTAGTGGTTATACGGATTTCCTTTGTTTTCTCCATCGCATATGCATCGCACTCACTGTATTCACGTTGCTAGGCTGTGGCGTATACTCTTTATCACGGCTCAGCCTTTATTTTCACTATTAGCAGGACTTACTATTTTTGTATCACTACACACATGTGAATGTTTTACTCATCCGTCGCATTTCACTTCGCATACATACATTAATGGTTTCGCTTCAAGAAAAAAATTTCGCATAAAATTGACAATAGTACATACGTTTTACATAGACATAGACAGTAATAAAGTTGACAAATAAATGTACAATTCACATTCAAATTTCGTGTATGGACTCCATGACATGCACAGTGTAACACACTAATAGGTAAGAATATAACAGAGGGAAACATTCCACATGGGAAAAATATATCTAAAAACAAAGATGATGTGACTTACCAAACGAAAGCACTGGCATGTCGATAGACACACAAACAAACACAAACGTACACACAAAATTCAAGCTTTCACAACGAACGGTTGCTTCATCAGGAAAGAGGGAAAGACGAAAGGATATGTGTGTGTGTGTGTGTGTGTGTGTGTGTGTGTGTGTGTGTGTGCGCGCGCGCGATTGTATACCTGTCCTTTTTTCCCCCTAAGGTAAGTCTTTCCGCTCCAGGGATTGGAATGACTCCTTACCCTCTCCCTTAAAACCCACATCCTTTCGTCTTTCCCTCTCCTTCCCTCTTTCCTGACGAAGCAACCGTTGTTTGTGAAAGCTTGAATTTTGTGTGTATGTTTGTGTTTTTTGTGTGTCTATCGACATGCCAGCGCTTTCGTTTGGTAAGTCACATCATCTTTGTTTTTAGATACGCTAATAGGTAAATTAGAAGTAATCTTGCATATTCTTAATATTTGCATTTTCTTTTCTTGTCTTGCAGGACTGATCTCCTGCACATTTTTATCTTCACAACTACACATAGAAAATAGTACATACATTTTACATAGACATAGACACTGACAATAATATAGTTGACATATAAATGTACAATTGACATTCAAATTTCATATATGGACTTCATGACAGGCACCATCTTATACACTAATATTTAAATTAGAAGGTATCTTTCATTTATTCTGAATATTTGCATTTTCTTTTCTCGTCTTGCAGAACCGACCTCCTGTACCTTTTTATCTTCACAACTACACATAGAAGCTAAGACTCGAAATAAGGCTTGCATATCTTCCCTAGTCACTTCTGGCCTATGCCTGTCAGCATATGCATCTGTACTATGCATACTTACTTTCATTTAAAATATTCTTTTGCCTCGAGGTGTCATTAATTTTGTCTACTGTATTACTTGTAATGAAATGTTCTGTATTCATGGGCATCGAATGCAACAATGGCACGTCGTGTCCAGCATCCAAATAATCACCGCTTGATGGTTCCAAAACACTCCTTGTTACATTTTGCAAATTCAAGTCTACTGCATTCGCATCTTGATTTTGAAATGACATATCCTTATTGTTTTGTCCATCCATTATAGAAATCTTTACGCCTCAGCAGTTACCAAAATAAATATTTTCTCTGTTTGGATTTTACTTCCGTGCTATTTCACGCACGACAGAATGCATATACAGCTATATGTAATTGTAATCTCAGTTGTTGTACACTCAATATGCTTTTCATACTGACAAAGAAATGTCATTCTCTCTACTTGATTGCAGTTGTGTCAACCTATGAAGCTTTAGTTTCTGGATTTTAGGAAATAGGGTCTTGGATTTTCTAATAGGTCAACTAGGAACACAGTTTCTACATGCATTGCGCGCCCCTACCTTATTGTTGTCGTGTAACTGGTACTTCCCTCTATTGTACTTTTAGTTGTCCACTCTTGGTATTGTTGTCTTCTTCCTTCTAATTTATTTATTATTTCTTTTCCTTTCAGTTAGAATTTTTCCAGTGTTACATCATCGTCTCCATCATGTCATCAGAGTACATGGTACATAAAGAAATTATTAACATATATGTAGCCCGAGAACTCTTCGCCAGATATATGTATATTCATTGTCTTAACAATACTAGTACTCACAGTTTTGTGCACTACATATCGTACCTGTCACTTGTCACCACTTTATAATATAATAAAAAATAATAATAATAAATGTTTAGATATATGGAAATAATGAGATTAATTTTTCGGCATTTCATACAAGCACAATAAGCTGGGCTATGCCTGTAAATGTGTAAAGAATCTTTTCACATTAGTTCTACTTAGGCGAAATAGTCTTTCTCTTGTTGTAGATTTATGCTTACCAGTTAATAATACTACATCCAATCATCACATACACTACAAAATCTTGACCGTGTCCATGATATTGTAATCAGATAATCGTGATAACTCCAAAGTACACAGGTGGGCTTCTTGGATTTTTATATATTACAGTACTACTTAATGAGTCATGTAGCTTCACTGGTGAAATAATGCTATATTATTTAAAAAAAAAAAAAAAACTTTTCACTCATCCTCTCAACCAAAATGGCAACCACCAATTACACTCTAAAATAACATGTGTCTGCCTTCATTCATTAACAGAGAGCAAGTCCTTCCTCTTAACGAGGAACAGGAAAAACACATCTCCTCCTCTTCTTCTTCTTCTTCTTGTGTGTGTTTTTTTTTTTTTAAATAAAAAATACATGATGGTAGGCGCAGGCTCTACGCTGGGCTACTGCTTCACCTTTTCTCTTTGCCTTTGAGAAAAAAGAAAACATAAAAGCAATAAATGCAAAAGGTACATCACAGCTTGCTTCTGAGAAGAAAGGTTCTCAAGACATGGAGTAATAGCAGAAACAGCCACCCAAATTTCGTTGCTTTCAATCGGCTGTGAATGGTAGATCGACTTCATAACTGCTAAAGCTGAAAAGCCAATCTTGCACAGGTACATTGTTGCAATCATTGCATTTTGGTTCAGCATTAGGAATTCCTTGCTAATCTATATCTGAAACTCCAACAAAGACACCTGATTAAATTTACTCTCCTGTGAAGTATCTCAAGTGATCTCAGCAAGTTGTTCTTGTCCCTCTGTGTTTTGACAGGATGGTCCAGGAGCATTTTTGAATGAATTTTTAATCCAGTTAAATTTATCAAAGTCATTGCAGAAATATTTTCCAAAGTGAACTTAAAATGTTGCAAGATGATGCAGGAGGCAGGTTTTTACCTCCATTCTTCCTCTCTTATGCACACCTGATGACTGGCCCAGGTGTTTGACGCATAGCAGATGACTGGATAACGCGTAATTCCCAGCACCATGTTGACAGTTAGGGTTTGCACGCACCCCCTGATACAGGCCACGTCCTGGAAGGAGTGACTGCCTGAGCTGTTACATACCCAATTGCCAATTGGTCCCACTTTTAGGAGTTCGGGAGGTGCAGACGGGGCCCACATTTGGAAGGAGTGCGTATTCGGAGACACTTGAAATTGTGGGGGATTTTTTCGCAATGAGCCAGTCATCATCTCAGTCTACCTCTACTCAGTTCCTTATGGTATCAGTTACCAAAGAAGGTCACTTCTGTGCTACAGTTAATTCGTTTATTATTCAGAAAGGTGTTGATGCGGTTGCGTGCCCTGCGAAATCCTGCTCTTGCTTACATAATGGGAGTTAGCTTCTGGATATAAATTGTGATTTTAAAGCCCATCAACTGCTTACAACTTTGCTCTTCCATGGCTGTCCTGTTCGTGTCGAGGCCCATCATACGCTGGATTCTTCGTGTGGTGTTATATACATTTGGATGCCTGATGGTCTGACCGAGGGAGAAATACAAAATTATTTCTCTGATCAGGGCATCACCGCAGTCTGTTAAGTAATGAAAAACGTTTATGCGAATTTAGTGCCTACACACACACTTTTTCTCACATTTGCGAAGATTAAGGCAGGCTGTGAAGCCATCACTGTCTGACCATACATTTCAAACCCGATGCATTACTACCGGTGTCAACATTATAACACACTCACGTGTCCTGTCGAAACACAGCCAGGTGTTTTACTTCTGGTAGAGATCCTCATGAGGGTTGTATCAATTGCAATGGCATCCATGCCACCTCATCCGGCAAGTGTCCTGTGTATCTTTCAGGAGATCCGGGTGAAGGGAAAAGTACCCTACCCAGTCGCTTGCAAGTTTTAGACTAGTTGACAGCCCTTCATCTTGCCGTCCAGCACTTACAATAACGTTCTTGCTCCTCTATGAAGGACATGGCCATGCAGGCTTGTGACCTCCAATCCAGAATTGTTGTTCTGAAATCACTCAGTATCACGGTAGCATCTCTATCTCCTTCTCCCACAGCTGCACATCAAGACATCAAATCTTCACCCCCAGTGGCGAAATCATATGCTACACTACCGACAGGCTGGAAAGGACAAAAGAAATACCCCTGCAACTGTCACAAGTGGTAAAATACCAGTGGTCACAGGTGTCAGAGGGATGCCTTTTTTAGGATAGGGAAGGGGGATAGAAAACAAGTTTTAAGAGAGATTGGCAGACACACTCAGTTTGAAAAAACAGATGAACAGGAGTCAGATTTTAGCATACAGCCTCCATTTAAATAATGTTTAACAGAAAGTAATCAGAAACTGCCAGTTCATCTTCACCAAAGCAGTTATAATCCCATTACTAATGCAGCATCAGTTATCTTTATTACACCAGAACATTCCGAGACTCAGAAATAATGTTGATGAACTACTCATTTGTATTGATGAAATGAATTCATCTAACCAAATTGACATCTGCCTCTCTGAACATCAAGTGACCACTGGTATAGATATGTTAGACATTTCAGGATTTAAGCTAGCTTCCTACTTCTGCAGAGTAGATAAGGATGGAGGAGGAGTTGCCACATTTATTAAAAACTGCCATAAATTCAAGAACATTGACATTAATAAATTCTGTTTAGAGCAGCATCTAGAAGCATGTGCAACAGAAGTAGAGTTCCATAACAGATCCTATATAATAGTAACTATTTACCAAGCACCTACAGGAAATTATAATCTATTCATAAATCATCTAGAAGCTCTTTTGGGTTATTTAACAGGAAGAAACAAAGAAATTTTGATTGCTGGTGACTTTAATACAGATTTTCTAATACAATCTTCCAGTAAACATTTACTGCAGTTAGTAATGTTGTCTTTCAATCTAACTCACACTGTAAACTTTCCAACTAGGATCACTAAATCCTCAAGGACAGCTATTGATAACATTTTTATAGACAAATCAAAGGCCGGGTGGACGTACCGCCGAATTGCTCAACACGTGGGGCGTGAGGTCTCCACAGTACATCGATGTTGTCGCCAGTGGTCGGCGGAAGGTGCATGTGCCCGTCGACCTGGGACCGGACCGCAGCGACGCACGGATGCACGCCAAGACCGTAGGATCCTACGCAGTGCCGTAGGGGACCGCACCGCCACTTCCCAGCAAATTAGGGACACTGTTGCTCCTGGGGTATCGGCGAGGACCATTCGCAACTGTCTCCATGAAGCTGGGCTACGGTCCCGCACACCGTTAGGCCGTCTTCCGCTCACGCCCCAACATCGTGCAGCCCGCCTCCAGTGGTGTCGCGACAGGCGTGAATGGAGGGACGAATGGAGACGTGTCGTCTTCAGCGATGAGAGTCGCTTCTGCCTTGGTGCCAATGATGGTCGTATGCGTGTTTGGCGCCGTGCAGGTGAGCGCCACAATCAGGACTGCATACGACCGAGGCACACAGGGCCAACACCCGGCATCATGGTGTGGGGAGCGATTTCTACACTGGCCGTACACCACTGGTGATCGTTGAGGGGACACTGAATAGTGCACGGTACATCCAAACCGTCATCGAACCCATCGTTCTACCATTCCTAGGCCGGCAAGGGAACTTGCTGTTCCAACAGGACAATGCACGTCCGCATGTATCCCGTGCCACCCAACGTGCTCTAGAAGGTGTAAGTCAACTACCCTGGCCAGCAATATCTCCGGATCTGTCCCCCATTGAGCATGTTTGGGACTGGATGAAGCGTCGTCTCACGCGGTCTGCACGTCCAGCACGAACGCTGGTCCAACTGAGGTGCCAGGTGGAAATGGCATGGCAAGCCGTTCCACAGGACTACATCCAGCATCTCTACTATATGCCCTCGCTCAAAGTCCGTCAACTGCACATACGGTTCACGTCCACGCTGTCGCGGCATGCTACCAGTGTTAAAGACTGCGATGGAGCTCCGTATGCCACGGCAAACTGGCTGACACTGACGGCGGCAGTGCACAAATGCTGCGCAGCTAGCGCCATTCGACGGCCAACACCGCGGTTCCTGGTGTGTCCGCTGTGCCGTGCGTGTGATCATTGCTTGTACAGCCCTCTCGCAGTGTCCGGAGCAAGTATGGTGGGTCTGACACACCGGTGTCAATGTGTTCTTTTTTCCATTTCCAGGAGTGTACAAGGAATACTGTAAAATATTAAAAAAAGTAATTCAGACATCTAAACAAATGCACTACGAGAAGAAGATAGCAATGTCAGGGAACAAAATAAAAACAATATGGGATATAGTGAAAGAGGAGACTGGTAGAACCAGAAAGGAACTGGAGCAAATAGCACTAAGGGTAGATGACACATTAGTAACCGATGGGCATAGTGTGGCAAATCTATTTAGAAAGTGCTTTAAATCCGTTACTGATATAATGGATTGTCAGGTTCAGTAAATAATGCCCTTGAATATCTGAAACGAGCCTTTACAAGTAGCTTCAGGTACATGAATATGTCACTCACTTCACCAAAAGAAATAACTTCCATAATAAAATCTTTAAAAACAAAGCATTCTAGTGGTTACGATGAAATATCAACAAAGTTAATTAAGGCATGTTCTTGTGTGTTTAGTACAATTCTAAGTTACTTGTGTAACCAATCAATTATAACTGGGACATTTCCTGACTGGCTGAAATATGCAGATGTTAAGCCTCTATTCAAGAAAGGGGATAAAGAAATACCATCAAACTACAGACCGATTTCACTTTTGCCAGCATTCTCAAAAATTTTAGAAAAAGTAATGTACAGGCAGCTTCTCAACCATCTGACCACAAATAACATATTATCAAGAACACAGTTTGGATTTCTGAAGGGTTCTGATATCGAAAAGGCTATTTACACCTACAGTGAACATGTACTTAATTCATTAAATAACAAGTTACAAGCAGCAGGTATTTTCTGTGATTTGTCAAAGACATTCGATTGTGTAAACCACAACATTCTTTTAAATAAATTAGAATTCTATGGTGTCACGGGCAGTGCTGCAAAATGGTTCAAGTCATACCTCGCTAACAGGAAACAAAGGGTGTCAGTGCAAGGGACTAGTGAATTAAGTCATCAGTCATCATCAGAATGGGAAGAAATTACATGTGGTGTCCCACAAGGATCCATCTTAGGGCCATTGCTTTTCCTTGTGTACATTAATGATCTCTCATCAGTTACACTGCCAGAAGCAGAGTTCATTTTGTTTGCAGATGACACAAGTATTGCAATAAATAGTATGTCGAGTGTAGTTCTAGAAAGATCTGCTAATGATATTTTCATGGATATTAATAAATGGTTTAAAGTCAACTCACTGACATTAAACTTCGAAAAGACTCACTATATGCAATTCAGAACCTGTAAGAGGTTTCCACCCAGCATATGCATAAAGTACGAAGAAGAACAGATAGAAGAGGTTGACAGTCTTAAATTCCTGGGATTACAACTTGATAATAAATTTAATTGGGAGGAGCACACCACAGAACTGCAGAAATGCCTTAACAAGTCTGTATTTGCAATTCGAGTGTTAGCAGACATACGCGACATAAAATTGAAAAAGCTTGCATACTTTGCCTACTTTCATTCCATAATGTCATATGGTATAATATTTTGGGGTAACTCTTCAAGTCAAACAAAAGTTTTCAGAGTCCAAAAGCGTGTAATACATATTATTTGTGGAGTAAATTCACGGACGTCTTGTAGAAACCTCTTCAAAGAACTGGGTATACTAACTACTGCCTCCCAGTATATGTACTCCTTAATGAAATTTGTCCTAAATAATATATCTTTTTTCCAACAAACAGCTCAGTTCATACATACAATACCAGGAACAAAAATGATCTGCACAAGGACTTAAAAGCACTTACTTTAGTTCAAAAAGGGGTCCACTACTCAGGAACACTCATCTTCAGTAATTTGCCAGCAAACATGAAAAATTTAGTTACAAATAAAGATCAGTTTAAAAGGAGCCTGACAGACTTACTAGTGGCCAACTCCTTCTACTCCATTGACGAATGATCTCCTCAACACGGATCTATGGAACGAAAAACTAATCTAATCTAAAAGGTATTTTAGATTCCTCCAGACAACAAAAGTGTTGGTCTGTGTAAGCCAACTGTAAAGGCCCTAAGGAGTCGAACAAAGATGATCAGTCTTCTCCTTCCCCAAGTCAAATATCATCTTCAATGGTGCGCCACATGAAAACCTCACCCGGCCGACCGACTGAAAACCTCCCCCAGCCAACCGACGTCCATTTTGCTGGTGCACACCACCTACTCTTTGTCTGCCATGGAATCCACGGGCTCGCCCAGGAAGAATGCCGCTGCCTCTGTAGACTTCATGGAACAGGATCCTCCAGCCACTGCACCCTGTAGTAGTGAGTCTTTGAAGGGCGGCACTAAGCAGCCACTGAGGTGACTACTTTCATTTGTTCCCTTCTCCACATTCTCCCTTATGACTCTTCTCCAATGGAACATTTGTGGTATTACATACAACATGGAGGAATTACGGATGCTCTTGGAATCACAACGTCCAATTGTTTTCTGCCTCCAAGAAACAAAATTGTGTTCTCTTGTGATCACTTGGATCTCTTGTGTTCCCTTCCAATCTGTTTTGACCTTCCTCCCTAGGATGGCATTCTATCTTACTGGGGGTAATGCGACTCATCCAGGATGAAGTCCATAGCTACATCATCGCATTGAAAACCCGGCTTCAAGTTGTTCCAGTCTGCATTTTCCGTCCTCACTTCGCCTTTTCACTTTGTAACATCTACATCCCTCCGTCATTCGCTGTCACCCCTTTTTGCAGCTCGATGACATTAACATCCGCCATCTTCCTTGGGGGCTCCTTGAGAAGCTGTCCGAGAGGTACCCTTTTGGCTGACCTTTTCAGTCAACTCAATCTCATCTCTGTCAATGCTGGATCACCTGTGTTCCTTTCAGACTCCACACACACACACACACACACACACACACACACACACACACACACACACACACACACCTATTCCCATTTTGGACGTCTCATTGTGCACTGCCCAGCGTGCCTGCCATTTCAAGTGGTCCATTCTCTCTGACACATACTTGAGCAACCATTTCCCATGCGCTGTCCATTTGCTGGCTCCTACCACACCTGTGTATAAACCCAACCCAATTGGCAGCTAAGACTGACTGGCAACTTTTGACAAAAAACGTTTCCCCAGTTGTAATGACCAGGTAGGGTACCTTATGAATGTTGTCCTTACTGCTGCAGAATGTTCCATACCTCACACTTCTCGTTTACCATGCTGTGTCCTGGTCCCCTGGTGGACTGAAGCGTGCCACAACGTGATTCAGGTGCGGAGACATACTCTCCACATTTTTAATCGTCATCCTATGATGGTGAACTGTATTCGTTGCAAACAGTTGCAAGCACAGTGTCATCGCATTCCTCAGGATAGCAAAAAAGCTAGCTGGATTTCATTTACTAGTTCTTTTAACTCTTTCTCTCCTTCTTCCGTCATGTGGGACAATCTCCGTCGGCTCTCTGGGACAAATGTCCATTCTCCAATTTCCAGCATAACTGTAGCAGATGATGTCACTGTCGACCCAGTTCTTATCTCCAACACCTAGGACTGTTATTTTGTGGAGATTTCAAGCTCCACCCACCTTCCCTCCTCAGACACAAGTGGAGGAGGTTTGGGTGATGTCCTTCTCCTCTGAGAATCGTGAATGCTACAGTGCTGTTTTTACTGTGAGGAAGCTAGACCATACCCTAATTTCATACCAATCCCAATCTTCCACAAACAACTGGGCGATGTTCACATTCAGATATACCTTTCCGTTTTCTAATTTGTACATACAATCGCATTTGGGGATCAGACCAACCTCCTCTGTTTACACTGATCCCTTGTCTGTTCAAAACTGGACTATGGGTGTTTAGTTTATTCCTCTGCCCGTCCATCCATTTTGTGCCGTCTTAACACAATCCACCATTGTGGAGAACATTTGGTCACTGGCACCTTTTACACTAGCCTGGTTGAGAGTCTCTGTGCAGAAGCTACTGAGCTACCACTTGTCATGATGTCCTCCTCAGCAGAAACTCATGTCGTGTGTCTGCCATGCCCAGCCACCCGTCCTATGCCCTCTTTATATATGACTCCCATGACCGCCAGTTTGGAGTGCACCCTTCTTCTCTGTCACCTCTTGGAGTTCACTTTCGGCTACTGCTCCAGCAGCTTAACTTCATGCTACCTGTCATATTCCCAGCGGGTGTGAACCCTTCACCAGCTTGGCTTCGTATGGCGGCCCGTGTTCATCTTGGACTTCATTCACTTCCCAAGGACACTACTCCAGATTTGATCTATTGCCTTAGGTTTTTTGACCTTCGCACGCAACTGAGTGATAACACCTTCATGATTGGCTATGGTGTCGGGTGTTTGCTCGCTATTGGCACCAACTATTTTTAGTACTGGCTTCTAGAACACTGCTCGATTTTTACAGCAAAACTCTTCACCCTCTATCAGGCCCGCCAGTACGTCTGATGACACATGCTCCTTAATTGTGTCATATGCTCTGATTCTCTCTGTGCTCTTCAGAGCCTCTGTGTGCTGTACACAGTACATCCTGTAGTGCAATGGGTCCAGGAAAGCTTCCTCTTGCTCACTGCTGAGGGAGCCTGCGTGATGTTCATGTGGCTTCCTCATCACTTCAGTCTGACAGGAAATGAGGCTGCTGATGCTGCTGCCAGAGCTGTAGTCATCCTATCTAGGCCTACTTGCTCTTCCATTCTTTTGGTTGATCTCTGTGTTGCTGTCTGTTGGCGGATGGTGTCACTTTGGCATCACCACTGGTCTTCTCTTCACAGGAACAAGCTCCAGGGAGTTAAACCTCTCACCCAGCGGCATGGCCAACCTCCCTTGGCCCTCTCATAGCAAGGTTATAGTTTGCATACTGGCCCCTATTAGCCTTGCCATTTGGCATGTAGCTATCTCCCACCCCCTTCTTCTCATTGTTATCCACCTTTGATGGATTGCCATTTCCTGACCCAATGTCCTTTTTTTAAAAAACTACTTACTTTCCAGTGTATGTTTGCCATCCGAGTTATTGGCCGTTTTAGCAAATGACGCATGGGCTGTTTATCCATCATAGCAGTATGGCGAAGGACATTTAATCTTTGGTTTGGGAGCTCTGCTGCCTCTATGGTGTTTTTTGTGGACCTTTCTCCAAGGCTAAGCCCTTGTTTTTAGCTATCTTTCCTTCTATCGATTGGGCTTAACATATAGTTGCTTTTGACTTTTTTTTTTTACTTCTTGATGTTCTGATGTTATGACATGGGCAGATACGACCTCAGTTGTCAAAATCTGTCTCGCACAGACTCTGGAGGCATAAAATTGGTGCATGATTGAAATACTGGATTTTCAGTCTGTCGCACACTTTTCTTTAAGGGGCTCCGGAACGCCCTATACTTGCAGTGTTAAAATAACGCTTATAAATTACATCTTTCCTCACAAAGTATTTGAGGTAGGAAGTTGAACTTTTTACAGATTATTTATTGGAATATGGGCTACAACTTAACACAGGGATTTTACAAAATTTTAGTTCAGTTATTAAAGATGATTTTTTTTTTCAATTGTAATGAAAATTCACAACATTTTTTTGCCATTTTTTATTTATATATTCAAAAATATAAAGTTTTTATGAAAAAGGCTGTGTTAAATTATGCAGAAGGTACTGTGTAACATTTACTGAAAGTTTGAAACAAATATGTTTGGAAGATCCTTAGAAAACATGTAATTAGTATGAGAAAATAAAAGTTTTGGGAATCGAGCGACAAAGATTGGATTAACTTTTTAGTGCATTCCAGGTCCATAGGATGGATTATCTTCATCCTCTGCAAACTCCTCCTCCAGCTTCCTCTTGTTCCTCCTCCTGTTTACTCTTGCTTGTATTTCTAGACTCTTTACAGCCCTGTCTGCAGCCCGAAGGCGTTCCTTGTCTAAAGCAAGCATCGCTCGTACCATGTTAGAACCTATCTTCATTCCCATCTTTCTAAATACCTTGCACCTTACAATGTTGCCATCATTGAAAGTCGCAACAGCATCATACACACCAAAGTGAAGTGTTTCTATTCCAACAAATACAGTCTTGGGGATTCTCGACCATATAACACTATTTACACTTTCATTGGGGTTTTGAGTTTTTCTTCCGTGAATACACTTTTTCAACAGATCAGGTGCTGCTAAGTCTCTGAAAATAGGTTTTATCACCTCCATTATTGCATGAGGCAGACTATGCTTATGAGTGTACATTTCACCAGTTAGCAATCCTTTGTTATATTTACACCAACTGTCTTCTTCTTTGGGACACAAGCTATGTTGGGGATTTTCATCGTCTTTATTGTTTACAGTAATAACACATACCTTTGGCTTTCCAACATTTCTCCTTTTCTTAAAAACCTTCAGAGGATTTCTAATAACTTTACTTTTACTCATTATTATACTTCAACAAAACAGAGACTCAAGAAACAGAATTAATTACGAATATTTTCGAGATAACGACAGAGTAAATAAACATGAAACAATCGACAATCACAACAGCGATATATATTGAACCATCACAGGTTAGCCACAACACATACTTTATCTCACATCACTAAAATGTACCTGATGAACACGAACGTTAATAATAACACCATTTGACAGCAGTTTAACAGCGCCACAGTGGGTCACGCCCATGTAGAACACATTTCAAAAAAAATTTAAAAATAGTTGTAGTCTTCGGAATTGAATAAATTATATATCTATTAAAAGGTAATAGTCTGCAGATTCAGAAAACGCAAAAAAGTAAAAATTGAACTTTTCATGATTTTGAGCCTTTCCGGAGCCCCATAAAAAAGTGGGAAAATTAAAGTGAAATGAGAGTATTGGTATATGCCTATAGTGTGATATTGTCATTTATTTCTTTGTCTATTGTTTCTTTTTCAGAAAAGTGTTCACACACACACACTCACACACACACCCACACACACATATGTACTTTTATGGGAAGGAGCCACATGCAAACTACGGACCAATCAGTCAGATGATGTACTTTGTAAATTATTCCAGGGCAATGCTATAATGTTGAGTCATTATCAGAACAGTTGGTGCTGACTTCTATGTGACATGAGCTGAATAACTGTCACCTTGACCTTAAGTAAAGAAATTTGTTATATTTCTTCATATAACATTTTTATGGTTATAAACGAATTTTTTAAAATTTTTATGTTGTAGGAAATTGTGGTTCAGCGTTTGTGACAGTTTCTGTATCACATTATGGATCATCAGAATTTGAAACACTTCTGCCATCATCAGTTTTAATGGATCGACAACAGACTAAAAGTGGGTCAGGAAAAACATCTGTGCTGATGTTTTCAAGAGGTTTGTGAATTGATAAACTTTAATTATTTAAATTCTCTGTTTGCCAAGAAAATATACTACTGTGAATTTGTAATAATAGCACCTTTAGGTTTGTGTGACAATATTTGTGTACATTTATACTTCAAATCAGATGCAAGATGTATGACAGAATGTATACTATCACGTAGTACGAGATTTGCCTATGTGCTCTCCTGATGATGAAGAGATTGAAACAGCATATTAGGAAATAAAATAAATTGTTCAGATTGTTATGGGAGGAAAAACATAATTGTGGTTGGGGACTTAAATTCATTTGTAGGAAAAGTAAGAGAAGGAAAAATAGTGGGAGAACATGGAGTGTGGGAAAGCAATGGAAGGGGAAACCACATGGTAGAATTTGGCACATAGCATAATTCAGTCCTTGCTGATACATAATTTAAAAATCGTGAAAGAACGTTGAATATGTGGAAGATCCCCAGAGACACGGGAATATTAAGACAGAGATTTCAAAACTAGTTTTTAATTTGCAAAACTTTTCCATGGGAGAAAGGGACCATGACCATAGTTTATTTTTTATTAACTATAGATTAAAATTGAGTAATTGCAGGAAGGGAAGAAATTAAGGAGATGTGACCTCTATAAATTGAAAGAATCAGAGGTTGAGTTTCAATGGACGCATTAGGTAACGTCTGACTGAAACAGGCTTTTGAGAATGTTAACTAGATTACACTCTTTGAAATTCTTAAGATAGCAGGGACAAAACACAGAATGCAAAATGTTATTAGTGGATTTGAAAGGGAAGCAGTAGTTGAGAAGGGAATGGGACAGGGTTGTAGCCTATCCGCAGTGTTGTCGGCATGTACATTGAGCAAGCAGTAAAACAAGTGAAAGAGAAATTTGGAATTGGAATTAAAATTCAGGGAGAAGCAATGAAGACTTTGAGGTTTGCGAATGACTTTGTAATTCTCCCTGTGATGGGAAAGGACTTGGAAGATCAGTCGAATGAAATTGAAAACCTCTTGAAAAGTGGTTGTAACATGAATATTAACAAAATTGAAATGAGGGTAATGAAATTTTATGAAATTAAATGAGATTATGCTGAGGGAGCTAGATTAAAAACCGAGATACTGAAAGTGGTAGATAAGTTTTGCTATTTGGGCAGCACAGTGACTGATTGATGTTGCTCAAAGTAGAGATAACATAAGATGTGAGCTGACAATAGCAATAAAAATATTTCTGAAAGAGAAATATTTGTTGACACTGAATACGTATTTATTTTCTGAAGATACATGAATGGAGTATAGCATTGTACTGAAGCAAAGCGTGGATGACAATACATACCCACAAGAAGAGATTAGACGCTTTTGAAATGTAGCGCTGCAGAAGAAAGCTGAAGCTTAAGTGGGTGGATTGTGTAGAAGATTAGATGGGTGGTACTGAATTGCTTTGAGGTGGAAACAAATTTATGTTACCACTTGACTAAAAGAAGAGGTTGGTTAACAGGAAACATCCTGAGGTGTCAAGTAATGGTCAGTTTATTAGTGGAAGGAAGCGATAGAGGGTGGAGGGAGATATTGTAGGAAGAGACTAAGGCTTCAACACAGTAAGCAGGTTCAAATGGATGTAGTTTGTGGTTATATAGAGATGAAGAGGCTTGCACAGCATAGAGTAGCATAGAGAGCTGCATCAAACCAGTCTTTTGAGAAAAGGCCCAACAGTGACATAATAAGTACTTGTTAACTATGTATACATATTTTTTTAACATGATAACAACACGTGTCTTAATCTGGCTCACTTCAAAGTTTTTAATTTAATATTGTGCCTTAAAATCTGTTGTAAAGCCATTATATTCCACAGACAATCCATGTGCTGGCTTTTTATTTAAATTATGTGGAACACATAAATAATTTTTTTCTGTCTTCAAATTGGTTTAGTGTAAAGGAGTGATTATTTCCCATATAATTTGTTTGTTTGAAAATGTGAGTAAAATCTACAAAAAATACTTGCTTTCAAATTAAGTTGTTTCTATACCTAATTTTCTGCAATTTCATTATTGATTTCCCTCTAATGGGTCTCCCGTTTTTGGCTACCACTTTTGCTTAAGGCTGTTTACTCCAAACCTTTCATGTCTCTTTTTCCAGATAAAGGAACATAAAATTCAAAATACAAATATTTTTGTGATCTTTTGTTGATGTGTAGACCTAAATTTGCAGCTTGATGATAAGTAGAAATTTTTCTATGACTGCAGCATACACATACAGATTCATTGTCCTGCTACCAAACATTAAAGAAAAAAGTCAACACATTTTATGCCTGTTGGAAACCCTTTGGGTCACATCATTTAAAACTACCTTCTCTTAACCAATTTTCTAGGTTTACTATTTATGTACCTGTTGATTGATCAATGCCTCAAAGATACAGTAGTATTTACCTTTATTCCTTTGGTTATTGGTATTCAATCCAGAACTTTTCATTGTCAATTTAAAAAGGAAGAAAAGACATGCATAATGTTAGCAAGACATCTTGATTTAGACAGAGAAATGGGCATGAATTTCCACAAGTATTGAAGGTAAATTACTCATCTTAGATCAACAGCAATGCATTTGGGACAGCTTTTTAGCTGGATGGAAGAAACAAATAAAACAACAAATTTACCTTCATTATCTTTGATATACACAGTCTTGTTTATAACTTAATTTGAAAAAGTCAGTTGGTGAAAGTCTGTTAAATCTTTTGAAGTTGATGTTAATCACAATGCAATACCTTGTATTCCCATTAGCAAGACAGTTTTATTTATTTAAAAATTTCATCTAGCTTTAGCATCAGTGTATTCATTACTACCCAATGTGTCTTTTATTTTACAGATAAGTTCTGTGAAAATGTGAGAGAAAAGAAATGGGGTATCATAAAAATTACTTGTACACAACCATTTGATACTCATGTTCCATTTGGTTTGAGTTTTATCCACATAATAACATTTGAAAAAGATACTGTCTTTGCTGATACGAGTGGAAAAGAAAACAGGATTATGGCAAAAAGGAACATGTACAATAAAGCAAGCATTTCCAGGTATTTTTTTTTTGTCATGTATATTATTTTAGTTTGCACATTCAGTTGCTTCAAACTTTCTCAACTTCTCTGTTTAACACATGAGGAATCTTTGATTTATTGCACTATTTCTTATTTGTTGCAGTTTAACGTGTGTTGTGAGGCAGTATAATTAAAATGACGTGTCTCGTTGACTTTTGTAATAGTGATTCATATTTTGCAATAAATGCTCTTTAGTGTTTTGGTGTACTGCACTTGATAACTTGGAGCACAAATCAAGTCACTTGCATTGATTGCCAATGAATTTTATCGTACTGTTTATCTTTCTCTGAAGATAGCAACAGGGTCTATTTGGAATTCTCCTTTTGTTATGTTGGATGATCATTATAATGGGGTATGGGGAGGAGAAGCTTCTTATAAATTAATGGCGGTGGTGGAGGGGATCCTCATCAATGAAGTTGTGGGGGGGGGGGGGGAGGCATACCATGGTAATGACTCTTTTTTTCCTCTAAGTTGACCTACACACCAGCCATAAGCAGTAGTTTAACAGTTTTTAAATATTGATAATTTGTATGGATTAATATTCATATAATTAACACACTTTGAGATATTAAGTATTTTAAAATTTGTTATTTCCAAAACTCAGTAAAATTCAGTTTCAATGTTTGGTTAAAAATGCAGAATTTTGTGAGATATTATGAAATTGCTTGAGATTTCCCCAATTTTGTCAGGTAAAATGTAAGTCACTGAGAATTCTAGCTTTTGCCGAATAATCGTCACCCTTTGTTAGTATTTATGTGATGAAAGTATCAACAAAAATAATTGGTTTTTGAAAACACAGTGTAATTGGATAGTTTAAAAAAATCTGCACACCGAGCAGCAGCAGGAGAACACAAGTATAAAAGACATTATTCTTATGCAAGCTTTTGGAGCTAGCGGCTCCTTCTTCTGGCAGAAAGGTTGAAGGGGAAAGAAGACAGGTGAAGGAAAAGGGCTGGTGAGGTTTAGAAAAAGGGGTAGAGCTCAGAGAAGTCACCCAGAACCTCGGATTAGGGGAGACTTACCAGACACCAGCACTCTATTGGAGCACAAGAGTGTGTGTGAGAGAGAGAGAGAGAGAGAGAGAGAGAGAGAGAGATTGTACAATTCAACGAATCATTTTCCATTATTTGTTGGTCTTTTTATGTGCTGATTTAGTGCCCTACAATATTCCTATACTTTGTTTCCCATCCAACTTGTACATTGTAATCATGCAGTAAGATCCCTATGTAGTATTTCAGGATTTCCACCATTCTGGTACCCACTATTTTCCAGAAATTGTCTGCCTTTTCAGAATTCTTGTGATTTTTGTCATTTGTTGGGTATTGTATGTGTCAGTAGGATAAGATGAGTGAGTGAGTAACCATATAGGTTATAACTGGAGGATTTGTTAGGTAAAATGCTTGATATAATTCATGATACAGGATGGATGAGGTGCACCTAGGAAAGTTGACCAGGCCATTAATGACTAGCAAGAGCCATCACATCAGGTTGGAAGCTGCAGGCAGAGAGTGAGTCCCTTCTGAACCAACTTTGTGCTCATACCCCCAGGAATTCACATGTCTGTCTTTCCATACTCCTCATTGGTTGCTATAGACGATACTTGTAGAGCGGTAGTTTCTAGCTTGTGTGAACTATTTTAGGCCTGCAATATTCAACAATTCCAAGTCGTGGGAATGGTCCTGCAAGCATAAGCAAACACCGATCTTGAGCGAAGGGAAAGTTAATAATTTAAATCTCACTAAAAGGCACTTGAACTCTCCAAATAAGTGATCGCCTGCATGGCATGTACATTAATAAAATTATTAATTTTGTTTCTACAGCACACAGAGTCTGTCGTCTATTGGTTCAAGATTTGAGATTTTGATATTGGCAGCAGAGGATGTGTCAAGGAATGGAATGCTCTGCATTGCTCTCTTTTTTGATTTGTTCTGAAAGAAGCAATATCCATCTGATTCAGAAATGTTGTTCGAAGCAGGTTTCTTGCAATGGTTTTACTAGAATTTTATATTCTTCTGAGCATTAATCAATTGTTTCATCTTGTCAGATTGTATTAATGAGTTTATGAGTACAGTTCCTAAGAAAGTCCTTGAATTGGGTTTAAATTTGTGAGACCTTTTGGGATTTACAAGATGTTCTGACTCACCATTAACATGGTGTCACATCTTCCCCAGAATCCAAATTGAATGCTTGCTTGGATCTTTGGTGATACTGCATACAGGGCTGAGCTAGAATTACCTCATTTTGCCTGAGTGTCTGGAAAGGGGTACTTAACAGTCAAATGGTTGATTTGGCCAACAACAATGTAGAGTGTCGGAGACTATGGGGTCAACTTAAAAAAAAACCTCGGTTAGTGGTGAGGAGGTAGTGTTGAATTGATCCTACAGTGCAATCTTTTGTGCCTGGTAGTGGCATCCTTACTGAGTCTTTTATGCATTAGATCATGGTCCAAGGCATATTTTTGTGTTTAATGTTTCATCTCATAATACTGGAGACCCCATCAAGGCTATAAAGATAGAAGTTTCAAACTTAAAAAGCCTCAGCAAGCTGAACTGTTTGCACGTATTCACACAGTTGGGAGATTGTGACATCATCAGATCACAGCTTGAAATTTCGGAGTTGGGCTGTCGTGTTGTGTTATGGAGTTTGTAGTGGAGCTTTATTTTCATTAGCTTTATTTTGCACTAAGGCCCACCACTTGTCCAACTTCAATCCTTATTCTATTATATTAAAGTTGTTTTTCTGCTTTTTGAATTTCCACGGCTTCTCTGTACTCCCTAGCTTAATAATTATCAGATCTTGATAAGATCGTAGTATTGGAGAAACGAATTTGGTGGTTCCCTGGTCCCCTATGCACGATCTGCTACTACTGATCTATCTGTGTTTTCCAGATGACATTTGCTCTTGTGTTCCTTGAGCTGGCTGTTAATGCTTTTCTTTTACTCTAGATCTCATTTGCAAGGGTTTTTATGTATTTCAGCTGTGGCAGGCAGTGGGTGTGGGTCTTTTGCTGTGTTCAAATATTCACGCACCTTTCTTGTTGGTTTAAGTACTGTGTTAATACTGTTTCTTCTTAGTACTCAGCTGATGTGATCTGTGACTGCTTCTAGAAATGAAAGCTAAAGTTTCCTAGTTGTTGGTTCTGTATCACCAGAAATTCTAGATCTTTTAGGATGTAGTTTCCTATTTATGTCTTTGTCAGAGTACCTTTTTTTTCTGAAAGTAGTTCCTAAATGATTCAGCTATTCCTCAAAATATTGTTATTCACATATGCTTTTAGCCTGGTCCACCAATTGATTTGATCACTACCGTATTTACTCGACTCTAAGCCGCACCTGAAAAATGAGGCTCGAAATCAAGGAAAAAATATTTTCCCGGCTCTAAGCCGCACCTGAAATTTGAGACTCGAGATTCGAGGGGGAGAAAGTTTTAGGCCGCACCTCCAAATTGAAACAATGTTGGTCCATTGTAATATGAGACACAATTTAGGTTGAATGAATGACGATACAGCTACAGTAGTTTGGTTTGAGTCGTAAGCTTAGCAGTTAAACTATCGAGGTAGCCATTGCTATGCGTCAGGCGCTCCGTCCGTATTTATACGGGTACCCTTCCTTTTTCACGTGCTTAGTCTGGTTTGAATTGATTGCTTATTTTTCTTTGATATGATAAGTGCCGTTCTCTTTGTTATAGGTGTTTACGTCACTCTAAGCTAAAAATGTATTACTATACTGTGTCGTGCATTGTTTGTTGCATTCTGTGCCGCTCGCGGCATGGCTTGCTTTTGTGCACGCTACCGCCGCTTACAATTAAAAGAAAAAAAAAGAGAGAGGAATCGTCTCATTAGCGAAACAATGGCAAGAGACTGCTATTTGTTGTTACTTACACTGCTGCTTTCTTTGATAATGATCAACAAGAACCAAATAATAGAATGCATATGATAGAAGATGTTCTGAATGAGAGTTTAGCGAAAATTTTTCTCCGTTTGAAAATCTTTGCAGACACCTCTTTAGTACATTACATTCTGCACAGAAATTATTCATCCTAGATTTAAAAATCTAGTCAATTGCCTTGCTTCATTTCTGACTGCATCACTATTAGGCACAAGAATAATACGAATATAAACATGACATGATATGTATATTCTTCCGCGTTTGCTGTTGTCTCACTCTAGTTTCGTAGTTTATTAGGCAGACAGTTTTTAAATGAGATAGCAGCAAACTTGAAAGAATACATGACAAAATGTTTATATTCGTATTATTTTTATGGTGAAGAGAATATTGCATGTGATTCACAACTCATAAAAGTTCCTGTTAGCAACCATCTCTTCTCACAGGTAAGAAAAAATTCAGAACATAGAGTTGGCCATATTGACAAACATCCCAAACAGTCTTGCCAGCCGGATTTTCGTAGTACATTGAAATGCTGCTAAATTCAAAGATGAACGATACTTAATTTGTATTTACTTCGTTGGATAATGTATGAAAATTCAGTGGTCGAAACTCGGGGCGGAGAAAAAAAGCTCGTCTTCCACCCTTTTTTTTTTTTACCGACGCAGAGGTTTTGGCGCCAGTATTTATCTTTATGCCCGCAAAGCATGCCTGTGTAGCACTACATATATTCGACGGTAGAAGTTAGTTGTGGCGGCACCTACCAACATTTTTCAGAACTTCCGCTTACGTTGCACTCAATTCTAAGCCGCAGGCGGTTTTTTGGATTACAAAAACCAGAAAAAAAAGTGCGGCTTAGATTCGAGTAAATACGGTACTCTTTCCACTTGGGATGGTGATGTCACAGCCAGCCGCTGTGGCCGAGCAGTTCTAGGCGCTTCAGTCTGGAACCGCGTGACCACTATGATCACAGGTTCGAATTCTGCCTCGGGCATGGATGTGTGTGATGTCTTTAGGTTAGTTAGGTTTAAGTAGTTTTAAGTTCTAGGGGACTAATGACCTCAGATGTTAAGTCCAATAGTGCTCAGAGCCATTTGAACCATTTATGATATCACAGTTGGAAGGTATTCTAGCAAATGATGTGGTAAATCTTTTTGAACATTATCTAACATCAGTTTACTTTCAGTGGGACAGCAGATTGTATGATCAAGCTGATGATATGGCTATGTGGAGCCTAGTCAGTGCAGCTGTACAGAAAAATTTGGAGAAACAGTCCTTCAGATGGTCAGGAAGAAACCCTGTTGCTAGATTCAGTGTGTTGACGATTCTTTCATTATATGACCTCTTGGAGAAAAAGAACACTCTGAAATTCTAAATTTTCTGAGTGAAGTTAATTCCAGTGTAGAGTTTACTATGGAAAAAGAGAAAGAAAGTCATATTTACTTTTTATGTGTTGTACATGTCAGGATGTGCCTGAGGTGGAAGTGGGGTCTAAAAAAGAACAAGTTTAATTTTTCAACTCCGGTCGGCAAACTGCCTCCTGTTTATTGAAAAAAAACTTTTACTGATTACCTAGCCGGGATACATTAATGTGAGTTTAGCGGCCCTAAGGCGCAAACAGATTGAGCCGGGGCTCGAGAAGTGCACGGCGTCAACCGCCAATGCGTCTGATCTCGTCGGGGGCCTGTCAGTAAAACAGAGCGACCCACACGCCTCGTTCGTGCAGCTCGGCGTGGTGGGTGCTCACACGTGATCTCCTGGACCTTTCTGATTGGCTGCTGTAGGAGCTCTGCCTAGGCAAGCGACGCTTCCCTAAGCGTCACCCCGTCAGCAGAAAGGTTGTTTGTTCGTCAAGCAGGTGAACAAGCCGTGGGATAGCGGCACATACTGGAAAAATCTGATGTGTCACCAACCCTGGGCCCGTGCACGGCTTTGTGAAGATACATTGCCATACATAGCTAACGCATTTAGAAAAAAAATTCCCTTTTCTTTTATTGAAAATAAAGGACTCCCGTACTCAATCTGTCTGCACCTGTACATCTCCTTCCCCTTCTGCGGGAGCGAGGTTTTATGGTGAAAATAAGTTGTTGCTCATTGATAAAAGAAAACAATTTGCTCCCTTGGTCGGGTGTGCTAATATCTGCAAAAATGGGGGTGGGGTGAATCGTAAGTTTTACAAAAACATCTATGTATACTGGAGTGGCTTTACAACAACATACAAAGAAAGTCCCTTTTTTTAAAAAAACGATATTATACAGGAAGATTGTTGATCAAAATCATAAAACATTTGGAGACATTGATCTTATCACACATAATTCAATATGATAATTTCCCATCATCATTACTGTATCAGAATGCAAATCTTAGCACAAAAAGTTAAAAGTATGTCAAAAGTTTCACAACATTGGAATGAAGTATTACAGATTCTGTTACTCATATATAGTCGCAACGCTAAACTCGGTGTTGCATAAGTGTAGATGCTGGCCGAACTGATTCAGCACTGGTCTTTTGAAGGTTACAGGTGCCTCTAGAAAAGTGTAATTGTTTGTGTTGTTTGGCAAACGTTAAACTCGTTGCTACATAGTGGAATCAGTTTCAGAATATAAACTAAAATATGAAAGTAGTAATTGTAACAAATTAGTTAACTCTACCAAATAAAAGTATTCAAAGTAAATAATGAGATAAAACATTGAAATTCTCAAACTGTGAGGTAGATTCTATAGTCAATAGTTTCAAAATAATAATTAAAGACTTATTGAAACTCTGACAACCTAAAAGATTGCATCATATACAGATAATAGAAAGTTAAAACATGTTCATAATGTAATATAAAAGGCATTTGCTTCTGTGTAGGGACACTGATTGCAGTTGGTTAATCACAAAGTTCTAACTGTTGATGGTATATCTTCCACATATAATATAGAAAATCACTGAAAAATAAACAGAGTGAGAATCTTTGGGTCAGATGTGATGCTGTGATGGGGTGGCCCATGTGCCACTGACGGAGAGCGAGGCAGCACAGGGTGCCGCGCAGCGTTGGATACACTGTCGTTCCCTCAGGTGGGGACAGCGGGAAGGAGGGACATGGTGGCAGCTGCTTATTGTGTAGGCAGGTACTGAAACACTCCCCCAGGGATTGTATCAGTAAAGTTTGCAGGGGTGGGCTTCAGTAGCAAATAAACTAAGGTTTCCAACATTCAGTGGTCATCTCTAGTATCTTTACCCAATAGTTTACATGATTAGATACATTGATACATGATAACAATAATAGTAAATGAACATTAGACAATACAAACTTTATTTCAGTTAAAGAGTGTATTTCACTATGGTAGACCATGCCTGACATTATTCTTGTCGAAAATCACCCTCGGTTTGTGCCTCGGGGACAGTTGGTTGTGTTGACTTAATGTGTTTACAATATCCTTTCTTATACAGGCACCAGAGAACGGCTCCTGCGACAATCAGGGTTGGAACAGTCACGGCGCTAGGCAGAGTAACCGTATACAATTGTTTCTGTGTCCGCCAGGTAGCTATGTGAGCAACAGCTCGATCCAGGGCGATTTGGCCCTTTTCGTGAGTTAGTAATTCGTCAATTGACTGAAGTAATCGAGCATCGGACTCATTGGGTAGCCTGGGTACATTATCGGGTGATGGTAGTACCACTGGTACCTCAGGTAAATAAAGTAAAAGGGGTCCGAGGCTCAAATTTTTCACTTGTGTTAGTTGTGCTGACAGTTTGACAGTAGGTGTTATTAAATCACAGGTGGACATGTTGAACAGTAATCCACTGTTTTCTAGTGTGAAACGATACGTCCGAGACACGAAAACATGGTCATAGCATATTAAAGCAATTTTAGATGTCTGAGGTACAAAATATAATAAACTATCCCCTACTGGTTTAAACCAAGGCTCACGCAAGGTCGATAACATACGAGGACAGGGGGGGGGGGGGGGTGGTGGTGTTTCCTCTAAAAACAAGGCCACCTCACAGTCCTTAGTTCCAGTATGAATGGATAAGTTTGAACACATATAGTAATTAGTGTGAAGGCACTGATGGAGGTCAGTCAGCTGCATGACAGAATGTCTTTGGCGATCTTTGCTAATAGCTAAGATATCATTAGTTTGCCAAGTCACTTGCTTTCATAGGGCAACCCAAGTAACCGGAAAGGTGTGTAATTGGTAGCATTCAAACTCGCAGTTGGCGCATGTGACGGGTAGAGAAATCTGTGCGCACAGTCCTAGAGAAGTTCGCACAAGATGTACTGTAGCTGCCACATAATAATGAGGTAGCGAAGATTCCCATACAGGGTAAAGCATTTGCATTGGCGATGCCAGGTGAAACGAAACATTAGCCAGAGTTTGCAGGAACAGTTCTGCAGGCATTAATGTAGGGCTAAGCTTATGCTGTAGTCCTAGCAGAGTAATAGTATGGAAGGTGTTAATATGTAACTGAATGGCATGGGTGTTGTATAGTAAGATCTGTAGCGCCTTCGTTATCTCCAAAGTGTAGGTCACATTAGCTATGGTATGATGTAAAAACTCAAGGTCCTGTTGCATAAGATTCCTAAATGTTTCGTACCGGTGTACAAGGTCAGTTGCCACGACACGAATTTGCCTAGTAGCAGCTAATAAACTGTCTTCAATATGGGTGAGGCGTAATTGCTGGCGGACCAGTACGTCCCGATTTTGGTTAGTAGTAAAAGTTACTTGGCGGAGGGTTTGGTCCCAGCGGTTAGCGTCAGCATGATCGGGGGTACCAAAGATAGTTTTGAGTATCGCACCTCCGGCATTGAACCAAGCTCTCTTAACCCGAGTTAGGGGCACAGTATCGAAGATGCTTCGTAGTTGTTCTTGAGTGTTTAGCAGCGCTTGTTTTACATCCCACAGAGTGTGTAAGGTGGAAGTCTGCCCTGATTGTTCAAGTAAAGGTTCACAGGCCAATAGGCGATTGATAAGTTGTTGTAAAGCTAGCTCTTCTTCCTTAATGGAGGTTAGTTGTATATCGGCACGTATTACCGCTTGATGGGGGGTATATAACAAGTTGTCTAAACGTTCAAACATGATGCCTGACGATGACGGATGATTACTAAAGGGTGGGAGACTGACAGCTCCAGTAAAAAGAATCAACAAAGCGCAGCATCTCATGGTGTAATGTCTGGTCGATATTCTCCTGGTAGTTATTCTACAATTCCAATAGATTATGAGTGGCACCGCCGAAGTGGCCGATGAAAGGACAGAGTGTAGTAGTGTCCTGCATTCAGAAGAGAGAGAAGGCGTGAGAATATCTCTATGTGACTGTATGTAGTAATGACGAAGAAATATATCACAGCAGTGCGTAATAGTGTTTGGTTAATATTTATCGTGCAACGGAGTCGGAGAGTAGTATGTTCCGATGAGGCGGATGCAACTTCACTGTTAATACTGAACTAGCCAGTAAGTGAGCGGTCACGGGTCTTTATAGAAAAGCAAGTAGCCAAAAGAGAGTTGTCAGCATTGCTGACAAGTACCTATAGTCAGCGATCACGTGTAGAAGACTGACACGGCAATTTCACAATCTGACTGAGTGAATTAGTCAGCGGAATAAGCCCGCGGCTATGTAAGAAGTGTGACTGCAGCACCTACGTGTTATTTGTGTGTGTTTTTGTTTTATATATAGATATTTATGGATCTTCACCCAGAATATTGGTACGATATCAATGAGAGTCAATCTGTTGAGGTAGAAGGTTTCTTAGCCGCTAGATGCAGATAAACGGTTAAGCATGTTGATGGAAGCACTTAACCATGCGATAAAGTACATGACTGCTTGTATCCTTTACAGAGAAGGTTACACACAGGTAGAGAATGGCGGTAGCTACATTTTGTAAGTGATAACAATTTTCAGAAAATTCCGTAGGCCCTATATCTATGGAGTTTTTATTTCCGGGGTTACTGTTCAGATCGCTGCAGCTATCCTAGACAACACATTGCGCTCTATGTTGAAAAGCGTTTTCTGCGCGAACTGTAACAGGTTTCCCCGGTGAGAAGTATTTAATGAATAATTCTCTCCAAATAAAGTGAGTAGATGCAAAAGCGATAACCAGATAAAGGGTTTGACCGCCAGAAATGCAAATAAAACAAGTGCAGTTGAACCCTTTTAATACATCTCCTGTAGTAGAGTTTATACTCTCCCTTTCGGGGTGGGGTGAGTATGACTGTATACGTATCATGTGGATGAGGTGTCTGTGAATGTGTAAGGAATGTTGTACGTGCGTTCATGAAGCGATAACATGTAGTTACTACACTATGTCTGACAATATGTGGCTATTCTTCGCTATGGGTTGCCAAAGCGAGATGGGACTTCATCATCATATAAGCAGCAGAGGTAATGAGAGGAGAAACCGATGATAGCGGCCGTGAAAGAGATTCTGGTGTACAAGGTTGCGATTGCCAGATGGGCTGAGTAGTAACTAACATGAAGAAGGACTTGCTACTGCTGTTATTCAGTGGTCGAGATTCGTGGATTAAGCAAACCAGTGCATATTTACGAGGATAACAAAATGTTTCCTGGCATCATGTAAAAGTAAGGCAGAGCATGGCAGAAAAGGATGAAATAGCAAGCATTTGCGGAGAGATGGTTACGTGAGAAGCATTGGCAACAACCAAGGACCATACTCGTTATGATATCAAGGCATTAAGCAATTAACAGCATGACTGAAGTGGTGCCCAAACCCCGATTGCTTCAGGCAAATTGGGAACAGCAGCTTAACAAGACAGATACTTCAGCTCTTTACTTCTATGAAAACTTGAGATTCACTGACATGACTGTTGGAGAAATGTGCCAACATCTGGCATAATACTCGGGTTCTAAGAAGGCAGCGAAATAACGCAGTATGTAATGACTGTAGTACAAGAAAAGGCGGATCAACATTGTAATAATGCATAGAATCTTAAAGCTCAGAGTGACTTACTGTCCATTCTGTGGATAAAGATTCTGAGAGGTGAAGCGTAGCTGAACAGTAAAGTTTACCAGTTACAATACTGCTGATCAGGCAGCTCATGCCCGTACGCACACGTGTGTTGCGTGCTGCACTGCTTCACAGTAATACGCGCGGGGAATAAAACTTCCCTCTTACACGACCGAGTATTGGCGTACTTAGTTTAGCGAGTTACGCTGAGAGATAATTTATGTTGGCACTAAGAACTGTGAGGTGGCTCTTCCAAGTACGTATCGTATCGTTGCTACGACGCAAATTACGCGTCACACTTGTGTTTAGTGTCACGAAAAGTTACGAGCAGCAAGGAAAAGTGAAAATGCGAACAAGATGATTGTATTTATATACTTTAAGGAAGGGACATGGCTCTCCTTAAGAACAACCAAGTAATACCCATGGTTATGTCTTAAAAAATTTCCAACGCAGGTTTTCGCCTACTGTTGAAGGAAACTGACTCTTCGCTTGGCTAGATAGCAGAGACACGATTGTCACTTCACGATAGATCGTCAGAGAATAGCTTAAACATGGACACTGCAACAAGGGAGGAGCGATACCTTGATGAGAAAAATGGCTGGAAAGACGGATAGGACCGGTATTGTTGGAGTAATTTACAGTACCACTGTATACTCATTAACAAAAGAAGAAAGACAGGATAGATCCGAGGGCTCGGCAGTAGAGTAAGTAATAAAAGGGGAGGGCTTCAAAAATCAACTGCAATCACAGGCGACTGCAGGTATCCACCGATTCGGCAGCACGGATACCAGCATGTCGTGTGTTGTCAGTAGCGTGAAAAAACCGAGCCAACAAAATAGTTGTCCCTATTACCCGTTGGCCATTGTGAGTGCGAATCTATCTCTTGCTGAACTAGTCAGTTGGGATTCAGGCCAACTCAGCAGGCGTTCGTTTACCCTTGGCCAATTACTACGTAGTGCTTGAGCCCATTCCTGAGTAGTTCCCACAATTTACTGAGTCCAACCTATCAATCTGACACGTCAGTGACTGTGCCAGATAGTCTTCCATCGCTGCGGTGGCAGCGAAAAATTCCCACAGACAAACAGGTGTATTAGTCTTTACCGCAGAGCTGCTCCTTGTTATGCAAGGTAGCAGAGTGACCGGCATGGCTTAAATACTGTTTGATTCATAAAGGAAAGATAATAGTAAGTTAACTATCCCTTAATACAGTGAGGGGAGGGGGAGGGTTGAGACATGGCCCCGTGTTCCCTGCGTATACAAACTGAAGGTACACAACATAAAATGACAAAAAAAAATGCACACATACAAAATAATAAACTGACACGAGACATAATGCAATTAGCAGCACAATAAAATAATATAAAACAATAAAATGAAACACACAGCATAAATTAGCTTATGACTTAGATCAGTGAGCAAGCATTGCAAAGCGACTGGAAGGCAGTATAGTCGTCTCAGGACTAATAGATGTGCAATCTGCTACGAGTTGGCATTAAGACATTTAACTCCGGACGAATTACATCATTTGAAAGGAGACTGTCATGGCCCATGGCTATTAATACTAAGGACATCCATTACTGGGTGTGTGAAAACATTACTGGTAATGCAAGGTGGTGTGATCGGTACAAACTGCGTAAATGATGGTAATAGCAAATAGGAGCAAGTGGGACTGTGGTGATGTGGGTCAAATGTAATTCATTGAGGTGTTAAATTGTAATAAAATCGTGGCAGTGAAATGATGAGATTCTCTCACTTGTTTTGTACCACCTATAACTCCTGCCACACTCTCTAATAGGTGGTTCTTTCTTTAAATCCAGTTACTCTGCTATGGTAAAGTACGCATACCCTATTGAGCTTGACTCTAAGTATATACTTGCATGAGTAATTATGCAGACCAGCTGTCATTAACTCTGTCTCTATCTTGTCAGTAGGTGTGTGTCATGCCCTATCCTCTTTCTATCATGTATCTCCCTAATCCTGGAGACTTACCTGAGTACGTACTGTAGCACCACGGCGACATCTCGACGATCCATGACTTACCTGTGGCGTCTGCTCGGTTAGCTGCTGTTGCAATCAGTAAGACATAATTTTATAGGTGTGTCGTATGTAAACAGTGAATAATTCTCTGAGTTAGCCTTCTATAATGATCACTTGTATGAAAGCTAATAGTGTTCTATTCTTCATTAGCTAAGAAAAATAAGTATCTGCATTGTAGAGGACAGCAAATGTGTAAATGTGAGACGTATTTACACTAGTAGTGCAGAACCAGTTTCACGGCGTATCACGTCATTGTGTATCCTGTAATTCTCATACGTGCTTGTTGAACGCCCTAGGTTGCATTTAAGACAGCATAAGAGTGTGAATTAGTTGCAAGGCTGTAGATAATGTAGGAATAATTTTGTTTACTAGTGTGTTTTATGTAATTTGCGTTTGGGTAGGTACAAGATACTTCGTGTAGTAGTTTAATTCATCAACTAGGATGTGTGTGGTTCATTAGATGACGTAACAAAGGACAAAATGTGGTGCAGTGATTCATTTGACGTAGTGTGTACTGTTGTGTGGGTGTGCGTGCGGCTGCGTATCTAACGGAATGCGCTGCTCTGGCGTCTCCAGCAAGGACGCTCCATCAGTCAACTGTGTGCTTCTTCGTACGCTTAGTTATGTTTTGTTTTTGCCTGCGATGGCGTGGCCTGTTATTTGTCACTATGTGGGTGAATGACTTTAGTACACTAGTGTTTGTCTATGCTAAACTAGTGAAGTTGCGATACTCAATACTTCGACTCTAACCACAATTCTGATTCTGTTCTTCTTAAAGTAGTGCTCTCTATCGGACGATTCCGAGCCCAGCTCCCTTCCATACATAGCCAGGTTGGATACAGAAATGCACATCTTAGTGGCCGCCTACACTAAGCTATGTATATCCGCCAATTCCTGAATGTGTGTGGCGAAGGAGTACGCCCAAGAGCGGCACTACTTCCTTTAACTTGCAACCGCGAATACCAATAGTCTCTTTAACGGTGGAGCACAAAAACTTTTGATCCCTGTTTTCCAAGATAGCGGAAAAATATTATTGGGCGGTATACGAACTGAGATACATTACATTAGAAATGATTGTGTCCTCTACCAATTACGTAGTAGTGCCAGTATCTTTCTATGTGAACTTTGACTAAATAAGTTACTTTTTCATCGCATAGTATTGAAGAATTTACATTGAATATTCACTTGATTTGTAACCTGGGAAAAGTTTTCACTAGCTTCTGCTAGGCAATCAATAAAAGTTCCTCTTAAAAGATAGTAATTTGTGTTGTGTACGTCGGCAGACATTATGAAAAAGTGTACTTTATTTGAGCATTAGGCAAAATGATTTGTGGTTAATAGCTATTGCAGCAATATTCAAAAGGGAAGTTACCAGTACTGTCGTATGGAGGATGAATGGTATAAATACTACAAGTGTAGTTCCCATAACCAGGTACCATAACACAGATCACTCTTCTTCACAGAACACTTACCATTCAACGTTCTTTGTCATACTCTCCAGCATTTCAGTGTAGGCATATTATGCGCTAAAACTTCGGTGCAGCTACTAGCTCTCTTTCATTACAGTGACACTAGTAAGTGTATTTTGTTACTAATAGTCATACGTACTTTGCGTAGGTGTAGATGGACAGTGCAACGTGTTAAAAGAAATATCATTAATATTGCTGTGTCCTTCCAGGCTAATGTTAGGTTTGTATGTTCTGTGTAATTATTTCTTTTGATAATAAATGATTCCAAAACCTCACTATTCTCGTCCTGTTACCTTATTGCTACATAGATTAAATTCTGGGGTAATCTCCATAGTTCCAGCATGGATCTGTACTTTCAGGGTGGGAAACAGAGAGAGAGATGTGGTGTGATATTTACGACGAGGCAAATGAAGCTAGTATGAGAGTGACCCAGTGATTGCAAGCATTGGGTCTGACATCCTCTAGTGTGATACACAGGAACTGCAGACAATGTGGGCAGTTGTAATCATTCCGTTATCTTAAGCTCTGGAGAATTTAATTACATGGAAGATACAAGCAGTGGCTATAACTGATCTAATATCCCAGGATTGAGTTTTAAACTCGTGTTAGTGTAGGTTCATGATAGTGTCGTATTATTTGACAATTACTTTTTCCATTCAGGAAATGGTTAGGAGCCCTTGTGACAACTTATCGTACTATTTGAGCAGATATCTCCTCATCGAATATAATTATACTGCCGTTCCAACCCATACTTCCAGCACTTTGCTTGCTCGCTACTTACCATTTTGCACTTACATATTAGTAAGCTACACTCAAGGCTGCAGCAGCGCATGCAACTGAACAAGTATTACATGAAACTTCAAATGAATATGATTTAACAGCTACACTTGATACACTACAAAACAAGATACAAACTTAGTCTCTTGACCTCAATGCATAAGGATGCTTGTTTCTTTAAGGAATATCTAGGTCTGGCAGGTAAAGGTTTTACCTTCTTTTCTTTACTTTAGTCACTGTAGGTCCTGGCATAGTTGATACACTACTAGGTGATGGATCAGGCAAAACTGTCGGAATGGAAGGTGCTTTTCCATAAAAGGGTTTCAGACGATCAAAATGTACTATCACTAACCTATCTGGCAACTGGATTTCAGCATTTACTGGAGAGGTTAACCGAATGATACGGTACGGTCCCTCATATTGAGGTGCAAACTTCTTTGTTCTGCCTCGTCTTACTGTTGGGTTATGCAACAAGATTAGATCTCCAGGCTTGTAAAGGGGCATTACTGCATTCTTATTACTCCGCTGTAATTGTTTTTGGGTGGCTTTGGAATTATTAGTTTGAACTTGTTTCCAAATTGACTTGAAACGGCGAGCTAACCTCTTGATTTCAGTTATGTCCACACCTGGCGGCAATTTGTCCAATTCAAAAGGAGAGTTCATAGGTTTGCCAAAAACTGTCTCATAAGGGCTATAGCCTGTTGACTCATGGACACGGCTATTATAGGCTGAAGCGACTATATTGATATAACGGTCCCAATCTGAATGCGTTCTGTTTACATAGTAATTTAACATTTTCTTAATTGTCCTGTGGACACGTTCCAGGCGGCCATTTGCCTTTGGATAAAAGGGGGTGGTTCTCCACTTTTTGATTCCTAGAAGCTTGCACACTTGAACGAATAAAGCCGACATAAAGTTCGTCCCTTGGTCTGTTAGAACAGCGTCAGGGCTGCCGAAAGGCAAAACTAAGTGATTGACAAATTCTCTAGCAACTGTCTCTGCTGTCATATCAGCGAGAGGTACCAAAACAAGGTTTCGAGAAAAGTTATCTATAATGGACAGGATATATTTATTGTTTTTATTGCTTTGTGGAAAAGGACCGACGAGATCGAGAGCAATATTCTGAAATGTTCTCGTCGCCTCTGGAAGGCTTTGTAAAGGTATTTTGGTCCTAGGAGGGGGTGCTCTTTGAGCGCAAGGTAAACAATTTTGAATATACTTTTGAACATCTTTCTTCCTGTTTTTCCACCAATACCGTGCAGCGATCCTTGCATTTGTTGCTCTTCGCCCATTATGGCATGCTTGCAAACTATCATGGCATTGAGCTATTATTCTGGACTGCAGTTCCTTAGGAATTACAACTCTATTACCACCCTTAGTCTTTCCGTATAAAATACCATCTTCAGTAATGAAATCTACACTGGTAACATACCTATGACATTCAACATCTCGGCTTTGCGCCTCTTTCAGTTCCTCAATCAAAACATCATTTATTTGAACTACCCTTACTTTACGACTCAGGGAGTCAGCATTAGAATGCAGTCTACCAGGTTTGTGCTTAACCTCGTAGTCATATTCGGCAAGTTTTAAAGCCCATCTAGTTAAACGACTGCTAGGGTCTTTCAGATTCAACATCCAAGTTAATGCCGCGTGATCTGTTATTACGGTGAACTTTCTACCATACAAATAACATTTAAAATAGTTTACCCTGAACATAAGTGCAAGCAATTCCTTTTCAGTAGTACTATAATTTATTTTGGCCTGATTCATCTGGCGGGAGGCATACCCAACAGGTCTTTCCTCTCCTTTATATTCTTGGCTAAGGACTGCACCCAGAGCAAAATCTGAGGCATCGGTTGCAAGAATAAAAGGTTTTTCAAAATCTGGATAGACTAACAGAGGTGAGCTTGTTAGTACTTCTTTAATCTTCTTTACAGCTACTTCACATTCTTCTGACCACTCGAAAACTGCACCTTTTTTCAACAACTTGCTTAATGGCTTAGCTATGGTGGCATAATCTTTCACAAACCGACGATAGTAATTATATAGGCCAAGCAGTGACTGTAACTCTTTTACATTGGTTGGGGTGGGAAAATCTCTCACAGCCTTAGTCAACCGAGGATCTGGTTTGACACCTTCAGCACTAATGACATGTCCCAAGTACTGGACTTGTGACTGTGCAAAGGAACATTTTTCTATCTTCAGACTTAAATTGGCACACTGCAAACGTGACAAAACACACCTCAACCTTTCTGCATGTTCTTCAATAGTTCTAGAAAATACGATAATATTGTCTAAATGAACTAAACATGTGGTGGGCTTTAAACCACATGACAATAAATCAGCAAATCTTTGAAAGGTTGCAGGAGCATTCCTGATACCAAATGGCATGCGTAAAAACTCATACAAACCCGAAGGCACAATAAAGGTGGTTTTAGGTCTGTCCTTGGGAGCTATAGGAATCTGATGATACCCTGATCGCATATCTAAAGTGGTGAAATACTTTCAGTTTCCTAATTGATCTAGGGTTTCGTTAATACGAGGCAAAGGCTAAGTATCAGGTGTTGTTACTTTATTCACTGCTCTCATATCAACACAGAGCCTATAACTCTTCTCGCCATTGATTGATTTCTTACGAACGAGAACGATTGGGGACGACCAGGGGCTGGCAGAGGGTTGAATAATCCCTGCTGCTAGCTGCTGTTGAACTGTGTCTTCCACTATTGGTTGTAAATGATAAGGGATCCTATGTCTTTTGAGATATAGGTCTAGCATCCCCGGTGGGAATCTCGTGCTGTATGAGGTCAGTAGCAGGCAAATATTGCCTTTCCTCAAACAACCACGCAAATTCTTCCAATACGGGCCATATTAGCCTCTGCTCTGCTTTACTCAAATGCTCTAACTTTTCATTAAATTGCTTTTGCAAAGAGGGTATCAGGGTACACACACTTCTAATAGGGAACTGCTTCCTATTTTGACTCTTACCTTCATTTATCACTGAAAAATCATCATCTCCTATTTCCTGCTAAAACTGTTCCACGTGGAATCTCTATCTTTCTCAAACCAAAATTATCGACACATACAGGTACACAAAACTTGTTCCCTTTTCTCTCTACAGCACATAAACCTCTCTTCACATGAACTTGTAACCTGTCCAACACATCGTTTTGACGGAGCGGATCCACAAAAACGATTGAACTAGTAGGCAGTGGAGCTTTGATATCAATTCATAGAACCTTGCCTGTCCCACTCTCAGTGGTAACTGGGCGTAACGATTTAATGGGCCATGTACGCGGTTCTGTCGGATCCTGTGAGAGCGGCCGTCCCTCGCAGTTTCCTTGCGCGTTTTCGGTCCGAACGGCGCCGAAAAAGTGAGTTTCCTCACTAAATTGGACGGTGTGCGTCCTATAATCGATTACCCCTTGGTACTCACTGAGGAAATCATTGCCTAGAATGATATCAAAGTCCCTCCTACGTTTCCGTACAACCTCCATATTAAAACCATATGATTTTTTACTTAACTGAAAACTAACGAAAGATGACCCTGCAGGAATGATCAGTCCCTCATACAATCCAGCAATGTGATAGCGGGGCGGTTTCAACCCCCGCTTATCGTGATAGGGGACAAACAGCACGCTAATCTGTGCTCTCGTATCTATTAACACACTAATTGTTCTACCCCTGAGTTTACCCTCTAGCAAAACATTTGCCACCTCATCTTTCTGCTGTTTTTTATACACCGGTGTCATTATTTTTATCGGGCGCGAGGGTTGGTTGCTGAGCCTGCCCCCCGACCATTTCCCTGTTGGTAACTACCCCGTTGCCTATTTGTCTGTGGAACATTTTTCTGCTTTTGTCTGGTTACATTGTTTTGGGGGCATGTGGCATTAGTATGCCCGATCTTGTGGCATCTGCCACAACACGGAGCGCTGCAGCGCGCGGCAGTATGATTAAACTTCCCGCAGCGCCGACATTTTGCATAATTAAGAAACACGCGCCGCGACTCGTTACTTCGCGATGGGTTAGTAACAAATCTCCCTGCTTCCTCACGTAGCAGTGCAATTCGCACAGCTTCGTGCAATGTAGTAGGGGAAGCCATTTTCACTTCTGTCCCGGTTTGCGGGTTAATCCCTCGAATGAACACATCTATAGCCCTTGCTTCTGCTTCCTCTATTAAAACTTCATTACGGGCCTGGCAGTTGCTAAGCACATAAGTGCGACACGATACCGTGCGGATTCGATCAGCAAATACTTCTAAATCCTCATTGGTTTTCTGTCGTAAGGTAGACAGCAAATCCCGATAATAACTGACACCTCTCTTATCGGAATAGCGCTCTGCTAACCCTTTAGCCAAGGCTTCAAAAGTAATAGCATCTCGCAGAGCGTCGACTGACTCAACATATGTTCGAGCGTCTCCTGCCAGTTTCAGTTTCAGCACACTCAAAAGGAAACTATCAGGCCACCCACAAGCCCTGCCTACATCTTTGACACACTGCAAAAATGTCGTTACATTTTCGTTAGTTTTACCCGCGAAAGTCGGGATAAAATTTACGGCAGGGAAACTGCCAACAAGAGTAGACATAGGCGGAGCTGTGCTAACTGCAGAGGCGCGACTAGCGCTTGCAGCTGCTTGTTCAACTGTAACTTTTCTGTTGCTTTCCGCCGCAAGCGCATTGCACTGCTCTTGCAATTCCATCTTTTGCACAGTTAACTATCTTATCTGTTCTTCTAACATAGTGACAGGGTCTGCGCCAGAAATTTCGGCAGCAGCTCCTGCTTGCTTATTTGAACGGGTGTCAGACATGTTTACAAAATGACTTCACAAACAACTCAAGTAATTGCTACAAAGATAGCGAGGCCAGGCTACTGCAATTGCTCGTGACTTACACTACTTCATTATGCTGGAGGCGGCGACGTTGCCGCCGCCGGCGAAGGCGACGTTGGCGGCAGCGACGGAGGCAGACGAAGCGGCAGCCGGGCGTTGACTGCAGGCTGCGCAGCGACGCTACAGCGGCGGTGAGAAGTGCTGCCCCGGCAGCATCTGATACAGTGGCATCCGGCTGACTGCGGCTCAGCTGGCGGCGTGATAGTCAACGCGGGGCGATGTCGCTGTATCACGTGCGTTAATACTGAAATAAAACGGGCCACCAGGGCCGACGCGACGGCAACAGGGACAGCTGCATATAATCATGCAGTGTCATATCGGTGCTTCCAGCACCACAAGAAGTTAATTTACTGCATGGCCCCCAGGTCAATGAAAATGTCCCTGCATCTAGCCGTAATTTCAATACTTGTTAGACCGCATGGTGGATCAGATCCCACTTCACTGACACCAGTTGTACATGTCAGGATGTGGCTGAGGTGGAAGTGGGGTCTAAAAAAGAACAAGTTTAATTTTTCAACTCCGGTCGGCAAACTGCCTCCCGTTTATTGAAAAAAAAAAAAAATTACTGATGACCTAGTCGGGGTACATTAATGTGAGTTTAGCGGCCCTAAGGCGCAAACAGATTGAGCCGGGGCTCGAAAAGTGCACGGCATCAACCGGCCAATGCGTCTGATCTCGTCGGGGGCCCATCAGTAAAAGAGGGCGATCCACACGCCTCGTTCGTGCAGCTCGGTGTGGTGGGCGCTCACATGTGATCTCCTGGACCTTTCTGATTTGCTGCTGTAGGAGCTCTGCCTAGGCAAGCGACGCTTCCCTAAGCGTCACCCCGTCAGCAGAAAGGTTGTTTGTTCGTCGAGCACGTGAACAAGCTGTGGGATAGCGGCACATACTGGAAAAATCTGATGTGTCACCAACCCAGGGCCCGTGCACGGCTTTGTGAAGATCCATTGCCATACATAGCTCATGCATTTAGAAAAAAAATTCCCTTTTCTTTTATTTAAAATAAAGGACTCCCATACTCAATCTGTCAGCACCTGTACAGTGTACAGGTACTTACAAAAACTCATGGATCTGAAGGGCACAAAGTCTAAAGAAAGCTCACTCTTTGACAGACATGTTCACAAAAATGCCAGTCACCATCCTAAACAGACAAAAGGAGTGACAAAAATGTTGATGGAATGGCTAAAAGAATTTTTGAATGACAGTGCTGGAGGAAGAGCTTAATTATTTAAGAACTAATGGGTGCTCTGACAAAGACATAAATAGGGTACTACACCCTAAAAGATATGGAGCTTCTAGTGGAAAAGAATCAATTACCGTGAAAAGGGACATACACTTCTTAGGTAGTATACAGTTCCTTGCTGTATTCAAGTTTACATATAAGAACTACAAAGCAGCATAAACACCCAGTTTAAGGAGCACAAGAGCAGTTGTTATCTGGGAATCACAAACAAATTGACAGTAGCAGATTGTGCACTAGAACTAAGTTTCTTCGATACTGTGGTTTTATCAGGGTCCTAACATTTGTATGCTAAGATGTTTAGAGAAGCCACAGAAATTCAAAAGCACAGAAACAACCCAAGAAATAATTTTCGTCTGGGAAACACAAATAAACCAGCAGTAGCAGATCTCGCTCATGTACCAGCGAGTCACAAATCTATCGACAGTAGCAAATTTGTTTTTCCGATACTATGTTTTTCTCAAGATACAGTGCTACTATGCTAAAATGTACAGAGAGGCCATATAAATTTGAAAACACAGCTTTTAACAGAAACGAATAATTGAAATTAGACAAGTTAGGATCGTATTGCTAAATAAAGCAAAAAGCACCAACTCTTCCGCACTGACTGTAACACATCGGTGTGACTCAACAGGTCTTGTGCAGCCATCTGAATGATGTCACAGCACGACAGTTGCATGGACATGCACTAAAGATCTTGCTATCGTTTGCCTACACCACCACCATATCATTGATTGCATGCATTCGTGTAACCAGTTTGTCTTGCTGGGCTTGTTTGAGTTTATAACTGCTGTCTGTGTCTTAATAGCCTCTGATGATGATAGCCGTTATCAGGAGAGGAAATGTTAGGTACAAAAATGAGACTTGGATCACACCCTAATCTCCATAAAACAAAAATTGTAAAGGAACATTGTTGGATTGTTGAAGGGTGTGCACCAGCTTTTGCCCTGGCTTCAGGAGTAGGGCTTGTTCTGTAAGCATCAGTCGCAAATATTACTGCATTGTGATGCAGGGCTTTCCAAATTTCCAACTAATGTATAGGTCAGGCTGATTGATACTACACCCATAATAAGTTGCAACCAAATTCTAGCTCCCTAGTTTCTCCTGTTGAGGTGCTTGAAAACGTTCATGACCATGATTGCTTTTAGACGAGGTATTTCAGGCGTGGCAGCCAGATGAACTTTGCATTGATTGTGATACCCAGAAACTGTACAGAGTTGTCAAAATGGAGAATGGACATTAAGGTCAACTGTGTTGTGCTGGTTATGCTAACAATGCTAGCAAAGAAGGTGACACTTTAACATGATTCTTTGTGGGACACTTTTCTCTGGTTCAGATATATCTGAGGCAGTGTTCCAAACTCTAGTAACTGAAGGACTGCTCAGCAAATAGCACTGCCGTAAGGTGGTAGGCTGGTATAGAAATTCCCACTGTGAAGCTGATTCAGACTGTTTTACCATCACCTCGTCATACTAGTTTCACCTCACGCAAGAAGTGTCATTGTGTGCTCATTGTACCAGCTTAAAATAGGCACTATTTTAGCATAATGTATGTCTACAGAACTTTTACCAAGGTCAGCTGTAATTATGAAAGACTTAAGAAGTCTTTCCCTGAAAAACATATTTTTGCTTACATTTGTTTCTTCGTATCAGGCTATGCTTGGAGCAGTCAGCTACTGGTCAAAACGCGAAGTATGTCATATTGAACCATAATTCATTAGACAGCTCATTGCTAGTTTCTTTTCAACCTGCTCTGTGGGTAAATTGTAACTTCCTGTTACCCTCTTTGCAATTCTTTTAACACCTTCCCATATGCTCCTGTCTTCCTCTCTTTTCGTATCTCTTAACGAAACGTTACTCTTTCTTCTGATCTCAAAGTGAAGAAGTGTTTTAGTAGTGCTGTCAGTTTTGTTAGCACTTGTTTCTGGAAAATGCAGTTGTGCATCCACAATTATTAGTTGATATTTAATTTTTAACTTTTGCCCCCCACCCCCACCCCCCCTCCCCCCGCAGCAGTTTTTATATGAGCTTTATTTTCAAGTACTTTTGTCTTTGAACTAACATTGTAGTCTGTCACTCAAAAGCCTCATTACATGTGCTTATTGTAGCACCTGAATTTTTAAAAGTTTTTAAGTTAATTTCTTTCCTTTCAGGCCACAGTCAGATGTTATTCAAAAAGTAGCTGCAGCTTCACCACGTTCACTGGAGCTCATGAAAGCTTGTATGAACCTTCATAATTCCGACAACAGAGAGAAGATATCAGAAACAGTCGATTGTGCTAAAGAAATGCCATTAAGAGAAAATGTTTCCAGAACTGAAAAGCTATCAAATGGTCTGTCTGGTACAGATTCAAGGCGCAGTAAATGCCCAATTTGTTGTGGTGAGTTTATGGAAATCATGTCTCGTTACTTAAGAATAATGGTATATAAGAATATTCTGCTGAAGCTGTTGAAATGATCAATAAATTTCGTGATACCAAGACTCCCCCCCTTAAAACAGAGTTTTGAATTTTGTTTTTATACTTGGTGCAAGGCCAATAAAATTCTCATTCACATAATGCTAGCTATTGTAATGCTATAGAGAAGTTATTTTGACATGGTTTGCTTTTATTTCTTTCAAGTGTTACCCATAATGCATCTAGTTCACTTTGTTGAACACTATCTTAGTGAACCACTTTAAAGAAGTAATAGATGATGATCTGTTATGACTTATTTAGCAAAATTCGTGATCTTTGCACAAAGAAATAATTATTTTACTGTTTGCAAAATGGAAAGCTATGAAAACTATAGCTTATTATGTTCGAGAAACCATGAGCACAGGCTTGGAAAAAAGGATATGAAAGCATATGTGATGTAATGAAAGTGAATGAAGTTATCATTCTGTTTATCTCAGCAGTTTGTAATTCAATTAAATCTTGTTGTTTGTAGCTCTTCCATAATATAGACTATAAAATGTATCCTTACTTTTGATATGTGTTCATTAATTTCTTTTGATTTGTAGGTTCATATGAGGTAACAGAAATTGAAGCCCATGCAGCACAGTGCACTGGTGTGTCAAACAGCAATTCAGCTATTGAAGAGAATGATGAAGTGGTAGGTTTTCATATGATTAATAATTTTATTAATCAAGTGATTGTAACATAACATACAAATGAATGGTTCCTCTTTTAATCATAAAAGAAAAGATTCAGAGCATTAGGAAATGCAAATGAAGAAAATGTTGACTATTATATAACAACAGGTAATGCATAGTGTAAAACTCAGTTTGTATGATATCATGAACCATGGACCTTGCTGAAATGGGTGGCTTCCGTGTGTCAGTGAAACATGTAGTCATTCTGTAGGTACAATCCCATTGAAGGATTATCTGTGGAGAGGCCAGGCTAATATATGGTTCCTGAAGAGGGGCAGCAGTTGTTTCAGTAGTTATAGTTTAATAAGTTGTGGTAGCAGTACACTAATCTAAGTTATTTACAAACTAATGAGAATACTGGCAGAAGACAACTTGAGGGACGATCAGTTTAGATTCAGAAGTAATACTGACTTTACAGTTAGTCACAGGAGAGAAAAGGCAAACCTACATTTATAGCATTTGCAGATTAAGAAAAAGTTTCTGACAGTGTTGACTGAATACTCTCTTTCAAATTCTGAAGGTGGCAGGGGTAAAATACCAGGGGGTGGGGGGGTGGGGGTGCTATGTACAACACTTACAGAAACCAGGCTGCAGCTGGAAAGCACAAAGGGGGGCAAGTAGTTAAAACAGGGTTATAGCCTGTCCCCCATGTTATTCACTCTACATTCTGCAAGCAGCAAAGGAAACAAATTAGGCAAGTTTGGCTACTGGGTAGCAATAAGTCAAAGAATTGGCTTAAAACTGAGGGAATCTGGTACACAATTATTTGCCTGGACCATGCTGAAAAGGTTTTCCAGGGCAGCTAGTAAAACCTGCACAAGGAAACACAGTGGCGACATTTCATTCAGAAGATAATTCTGATTGTTAATTACTGCGGTTGTTGCCAGAACTACTACTGTTTTCCGGATACCTATTTTCTCAATTTTCAGACTGTGTAATAACACTCATGGTGTAGAGCATCACTGTTTTTGCATTCAACAGCTTTACACTTTCTAGGTTTTTTTTTTTTTTTTTTTCCCTGCAGGTTATCAGTTTAAACCATCAGAAAATTATGTCTGTAAAATATGCAGTTGATGCAGTAGAATGTTGTTCTGCTGTGTACTTAACTGCTGCTGAAGCACAATGATTAGTAATTGCTCAACCAGGACACACTTTCATTTTATCAAAATGTCCTGGTCCTATAACATTTCCTCATAAGTTCCAAGCAATTTTCAATTTTTTTCGCTGTCAAAATCTCACAGCTTAACAAAAAGCTTAGTGGAGACGGTTCGGGATGGCAAATTACTGTCTACAGCGACTTGTGTGGGAAGAATATTGTACTCGGAAATTGTTAAGTGGTTTCTAACATTCTTCAGAATAACAGTTACATCAGGCATGAAATACAGTTACTTAATGCCATCCTTGTGATTATCTCAAATTTATCAGGTGTAAAATTGAGCTAATAAATGAAAATAGGGAAATAGCTATTAAAATGTAATATGATACAGAATTTAAAGCTTTTACGTAACTGTGTTACAAATCAAGTAAACTTAAACAGTGGTTTTTCCTCTGAATGAGGATCGATCTTGTGAATGTTGCATTACATGTCCACCCCGCTGCCTAATACACTACAAGCGACAAAGTGTTGACTTGAGGTGTTCACTTACATCAAAATGATCCTTACAGAAGTAAACATATATAGTGATCACTATCTCATTTAGATCTCTACGGGCAAGTTATGACGACATTTTACACATCTTCCCATTTTTTTGACTACTCATACACAATTTTTCAGGAGTTTTTATTGCTGTATTTGTACAGTGTGGTGCAACACTATTTGTAACTGTTTTCCAGAATGTAAATTCCAAAACAAGGTATCACTTTAAATGAGCTTTACAGCAGTAGGAGCAGCATACTAGCCACTAATGTGACAGGCATCACAGGACTCAAACGGCAGCCTTAGCAGGCTTTCAGATTATTTGAATATCGTCTTTTTGTTTATATTTTTAATACTTAAATTAATGAGGGGGGAAAAGGATGTTATGAGCTTAAAATGGCATAGTTAATTATTTAAGATGGTTTCCAGAATACAGTCAAATACCCTATTTAACAATCAGGATTTCAACATCATTGAAGCTGCTTGGATCAAGTTCTCTCTCATTGTCAACGTTCATAAAAGCAGACTACCGATAACAGTTGAAAGCTTCAGCTGTGTTTATTGACCTTACAACAGCATATGACAGTTAGGAGACAGCATGATATGAAAACTCCTGGTAGTGATTCCCTACAAAATTACCAGCAACGTGGTAAATACCAAGCTTTCTAATAGATGCTTCCAAGTGATCTTGGATGATAGATTGAACACTCAAATGAAGCTGAACAATGGCCGCCCACAGGGATCTGTTCTGGCTCCACTAGTATTCAGCCTTTATATAGTTGGTATTTGTACAGAAACCAGATAGCAGTTATAAGAGTCGAGGGGCATGAAAGGGAAGCAGTGGTTGGGAAAGGAGTGAGACAGGGTTGTAGCCTCTCCCCGATGTTATTCAATCTGTATATTGAGCAAGCAGTAAAGGAAACAAAAGAAAAATTCGGAGTAGGTATTAAAATTCATGGAGAAGAAGTAAAAACTTTGAGGTTCGCCGATGACATTGTAATTCTGTCAGAGACAGCAAAGGACTTGGAAGAGCAGTTGAACGGAATGGACAGTGTCTTGAAAGGAGGATATAAGATGAACATCAACAAAAGCAAAACAAGGATAATGGAATGTGGTCGAATTAAGTCGGGTGATGCTGAGGGAATTAGATTAGGAAATGAGACACTTAAAGTAGTAAAGGAGTTTTGCTATTTAGGGAGTAAAATAACCGATGATGGTCGAAGTAGAGAGGATATAAAATGTAGACTGGCAATGGCAAGGAAAGCGTTTCTCAAGAAGAGAAATTTATTAACATCGAGTATAGATTTAGGTGTCAGGAAGTCGTTTCTGAAAGTGTTTGTATGGAGTGTAGCCATGTATGGAAGTGAAACATGGACGATAACTAGTTTGGACAAGAAGAGAATAGAAGCTTTCGAAATGTGGTGCTACAGAAGAATGCTGAAGATAAGGTGGGTAGATCACGTAACTAATGAGGAGGTATTGAATAGGATTGGGGAGAAGAGAAGTTTGTGGCACAACTTGACTAGAAGAAGGGATCGGTTGGTAGGACATGTTTTGAGGCATCAAGGGATCACAAATTTAGCATTGGAGGGCAGCGTGGAGGGTAAAAATCGTAGAGGGAGACCAAGAGATGAATACACTAAGCAGATTCAGAAGGATGTAGGTTGCAGTAGGTACTGGGAGATGAAGAAGCTTGCACAGGATAGAGTAGCATGGAGAGCTGCATCAAACCAGTCTCAGGACTGAAGACCACAACAACAACAACATAGTTGGTATGCCTGATAACCATTTCATGAAAATTTGGATATGCTAATGCTTGGGCTCTGGTAATAAGTTGTTAATATATCTTATTGTAGGACCCAAAAATTGTTGGGAAATGTCTTTGCCATTGGGGATTACAACCCAGTGCCACAAAGACAGAAGTCTCTACATTTCACCTCAATGGCAAGTTAGCCAACAGAGAACTTAGTATTTACTTTGAAAACAAACTACTGGCCCACAATTGACACCCAAAATATTTAGGTTTCTGAATAGATCACTGAAGCTTCAAGACTCATTTGTCAAACACAGCTGCCAAAATTAGAACTCGGAACAGTATCTTGCAGAAACTTGCCATAACTTCATGGGGGTCTTCAAGTGACAAACTACGGACTTTAGCCTTAGGTCTAATCTATATGGTAGCAGAATTTTGTGCACCAGTGTGGCTCAACAGTACTCGCACTACTCGCATCAGTGTTCAACTGAATCAGACTGTGCACCTTACTTATAACAGGCAGAATAAAAGTAACCCCAAACTATTGACTACCTGCACTAAGCATTGTAACTCCTCCTCCTCATCAGTGGCTATAGAAATTACGCATAAGAGAACTCCAAAAACAAAACAGTTAAAGAAAGACGTAAAAAAAACCTCTAAAAAGTAAAAACAAAGTATTTCTCCTTGAAGTTTAATATAAGTATTAATATTTTGATCTAAGTGTTGTCAAGTTGAGTGACCGCCAAGTAAATAAAAATAAATAAATAAGAAGTTAACAGCAGTTGTCCTTTCTAGCATATTTTCATAATTGCTGGGTATAAGCCATTGTATAAAATATAAAAACCAATCTGTCATTAATTAGCCTAACATTGAGAGTTACCTTTTTATTTTACATCATATTTTTACATAACTATGTACGAGCTTAGTTTCATGCATTAATGTATCTTACGAGGCTGACGTCCTGCAATGGTTTGATGACAGAGTGCTATCTCATGCTTCATTAAACCACAAGCATGAGTTGCGCAATACACGGTATGTGGTGCATAGTGTATGATCAAGTGTGGAAAACTGAATGGGCAGTTGTGTGAGGACAAGTGTCTTCCAACGGTTGTGTGTATTTTGGTGTAAGTTGACAAGACATAGACTCAACAATTTGATATTATTGTTTTGATAGTTGCCTGTGTTGACTACGTAGCTTACTTGTATTTAAATTTCATACTTCATCATCTTTAAATGTATTCTGTTTTTATTTTATTTATTTATTTAGCAGTCCCATCTTTTTCACTAATGCAGTTGAGGTGTTTCTTCTTTTTATTTCACACATCTCTTCATTGATTACATTTTAGTATATATTCAACCAATTTAGTTCACATAAGCAACAAGCAGTGGCAGTAATTCTACTTCAAATCAGAAGAAAGTGGGCTGCCGTTGCGTTCTCTTGCCTTAGGCTCCATAAACTATTAGGGCAAAATCAAAGTTGAGTCACACTCACCCTTTTTCGGCTTCGTAGGTGCTGAAATGGGTGACTCCAAAAGATAAAAATCTTCATTGTTGGTCAACCACAAAAGATAAACATATGTTCTCATGGGATTTTATTTACATCATTTTGAGCTCTACAGTTTGGTAATATGCAGGAACATAGCTAAGAACTGACCCGATTAAACCAGCTTCCAAATTAAAACAACTGCATTAAAATCGCATCTTTCATTTGGAAGCCACAATCCTACAGACAGATACACATGTTAAACTTACAATGCCCCTCTGTTTGCATCAGGGGTTCAAAAGATTGAGAACAACCCTCTTCTACAAATCTATCAAGACAATCTCAGTAGTGAGAGAACAAGACCACACTCTAGACATTCACCCTCAAAGAGTCCAATAATTTGGATGAAAGTAGGCTCAGCCTAGTTGATCACCAAAAGAGGACTGGACTGGACCAAACAGGCACCCCCATGCCTTTCATTATATAAGCCTTACCACACCACCTGGATTTGACAAGCCTTGCAATATCTGGTCTACCCTAAATGGAATACAGACAGACTGTGGTATAAGTGCTGACTTGTTGTACAGAGGGGAAAAATAGCTTCTCCCAAGTGTGATTGTGGAGCTGCATTACATGCATTGAAACATATAGTTGAAGATCGTTCATTGATAGCCTTCACTGGTGACTGCTCTGAATTCTGCATGCTACCAAAAAGGCAGTGAAATCAACAATATGGATATCTGGCTGTCATCGTGTTCCCATATATTTTGTGGTTTTATATTTGTATTTGATGTATGTATTGTAGACTGTTTACGGAGTAGGTTCCAAAAGTTTCCGGACTGAATGCATTTTTAAAGTTGCAAAAATAAAACACTGATGCTATTTTTTAACATAATCACCCTTTATTTCAATACACTTTTCTCATCTGTGAATTAACAACCCTGTGCCTTTCAAAAAGGAATCTGATTGCTTATCATTGAAATGTCCCATTACATCAGCTTTAATTTCATCATCAACATCAAAGTTTCTTCCTCAGAGATCTTTCTTCGGCTTGGAGAGATACTAGTCACTTGGGGCTAGACCTGGACTATAGGGTGGGTGGTCAATGTCTTGGAAGCCACATTCCTTTACTGCAGCCTTTGCAATTGCCACCATGTGCACTGGCGCATTGCCGTAGAAATGAACACCATGCGACAACCTTTCTCACCTCTTGAGTTTGATGGCATCACATAATTTGCGCGGAAGCTAAGCATAGTATTGTGCGTTCACAATGGTATTCCTTTATTTGAAATTAATTACGACATTTCCTCTGAAATCCAGAAGATTGTTACCTTGACCTCCTTTGTGGTTTGACTGACCTCCGCCTTTGTTGGTGGAGCTTCACTGGTTCACACCATTCGAGAGATTCTCTTTTGGACAGAGTACTATAATAAAAGCCATAATTTCATCCCCTGTAACAATCGATTCCAATACTTCTGACTGGTTGCTACGGCAGAGTTCCGAAAGCCCGATGCAACAAGTCAGACACTACTCCTTCTGCCCTGTGGAGTGAAGTCGTGCACCCATCTTGCACTGATCTTTTTCATGTGCAAATGATCATGCATGATCCGGAAAACATTTGTTTTAGGTAACCCTAACATCACTGCAATTTCCTGAGTTTCAAGTTCCTGTCACTTAGAATTTCACTTTCAGCTATAGCAGCGGTTTCCTCTGTCACCGCCTCTACAGGTCGACCAACTCGTGGATCTTCAGCAATGCTCTCTGTGCCTAACCGAAACCTTTTAGACCATTCCTTCACTGTGGAGTATGAAGTGGAAGCATAATCATAATCATAAATGCCTTACAAGCGAACATTGATTTCAGCTGGTGCAATTCCTTCTTTTGTCAAGGACTTTTATCACTACACAGTATATACTTTATTGATTGCAGCACACAACACCTAACTCAGACGAATGTCATCATTTGACTGAGGATAGTAGCGAACCGCAGTTCATGTGCATATCTACTGACAGGTGTAACTACCTCCCCTCCAAATCATTTTAGGCTTCGCACTTGTATTCAAGGTCAGGCCAGAAACTTATGGGACATACCTGGTACATGTAATTCTTGTGTGATGCTACACCATATGCTAAATAAATAAATTACAAAGAGCTAAATTATTGTCTGAGCTCTGCTTGCCACCTAACACATTCGAGTTCTGGAGTTTAGAGAAAGAAGTGGCTGCAGAAATTGACTTGCAGGGAGAGATAAGAAAGATTTTGTACATATAAAAATAAAATGGGAATATAGCTGTCAAGGGAGTTGTGCAACCCATTTACAAATCTTGTTCAGGAATCTTGCCCAAAGACATAAAAAAGAACTCTTTTTTTCTTAAATCGGTCAGAAATTTTAATTAGTACGAGAGCAATAAAGTTGAACTATAAAATTACAGAATGAATATCTCAGTGAGTACAGTAATAATGAAGATATATTTTTATAAATATTAACAATGAACAAGGCACAGATATGGTTTTGTTCAGAGCCTATTAATAGCTACTACATTGACATGCCTGGAGACAGTGTAATAATAAAGATGTCATATTATTTTGTAAGTTTATGAGGTGTCTCAAGCTGTCAGTGAGCCATTTTCTGTATCATGTCAATAATACTTACGATTGCCAAGTTAGGATCCTTCACTCACATTTTGTTGAACTTGTAAAAAAATAATAGTAATTTTCACTTTCAGATGTGTCCAGTATGCAAGTGTAAATTTAGTTCGGAATATATTGCATCACATGCTGATGCTTGTGCAGAGAAGCGACTTGACAGGTAGGTCAAGTGATGATATCTTAGTGTCCCCTAATGTGTAATGATTGACAGTTTCCATTGATCAACAAATGTACTCATTTTTCACAAACCTTAAGAACAAACTTGTATCAAAGTGGTTGGTTCATCTTTTACTATTTGCAGATCAGCCTGCCACAGCCATCTGATGACTGTTGTTCTCATCGTTCATTGATTTGTACATTGTGATTTGTAAATCCCATCATGCATGATAGCTCTCAGGGATGTGGAATGAGTCAAGTTATACTTTAACAAGCAGAAACAGTCACTGAGGAGTAGTTCTGTGAAGTATACTAACAAATGACTCTGACTAGTGCTAAGCCTCTCACACTGTTAATTATGGGAATCATTTTTAATTTACTTTATATTTTAAAACAATAATTTTTTGAATAAGTAATGTAATTGAGAGAAAAAAACTGCTCGGAAGCAGTTACTGGACAACACACGTATAAAAGGTATTACATATGAAGCTTTTGGAGTCAGTGTCTCCTTTTTCTGGGAGAAAAGTTGAAGGGGAAGGAAAAGGACTGGTGAGCTGAAGGAAAAGGTGTAGAGCTCAGAAAAATCACCCATAGGCCCAGGTCAGGTGAGATTTACCCAACTGGATGAGAAGGAAAGACTTTACATTTACATATATGTGCAATTATATTAAGAGAAAAACATCTACTTGGGAAGAAAGCACTGCCCCACCCCCTTACACTCCGCAGCTGCTATTTCTTTTATCCAGTTTTTCAAACAAAGCATTTATGGAACCTTACACAGACAGCTATCGGATGTCTATATACTAACAAAAAAATTTGTATAATATAAACACTACAAATACCATTAAGAGAGTGTGCATTGGCCCATGTCCATGAAAAGGCTTTTTGCAAGATATTTCATTATCAACTTTAGGTACTATTCTTTCTGCAACCTTGTGTAGAATAAATACTTTTTTAATCATAGCTGCATTGTCCCTACAGATACTACAATAGTATTGATTGCACACTTTCTGTGGTGTCACCGCTAGACACCACACTTGCTAGGTGGTAGCTCAAATCGGCCGCGGTCCATTAGTACATGTCGGACCCGCGTGTCGCCACTGTGTGACCGCAGACCGAGCGCCACCACAAGGCAGGGCTCGAGAGACGGACTAGCACTCGCCCCAGTTGTACGACGACGTTGCTAGCGACTACACTGATGAAGCCTTTCTCTCATTTGCCGAGAGACAGTTAGAATAGCCTTCAGTTAAGTTAATGGCTACGACCTAGCAAGGCGCCATTAACCATTTGTAACGTTGCATGTACCTCAAGATAGAGTCTCACTTGTATCATCCAGAATGCTGTATACCAAAGGACAATATAAAAGTTAAGTGTTCTAGTAGCTACGTTCTTTTCTTTCTCACATTCATTACGAATCCTGTTCCAGACTTAACGCCAGACGGTGTGAGTTGACGCGTGCCCTTTCGGCTACTTCACTGTGGACTGGCTGCCTTAACAGTCCACTACACTTTCATTTGGCCTCTTAGCAGATAATGATTTGAGTGGAAGCTAGCGATTGGCTCGTAGCACATTGGTTGCTGGGACACACACCGCTTCCTCCCAGAGCTGTCAGCTTGTAGCTTATAAAAGGAACGAATGTATAATGGATTAATGTGTCGCAGAAGTGACATGAAAGTTGATGGCAAGGACAATCTACATCCTCTCAGCTCTTCTTTATAAGTATCGTAATACTAACAATCACTCGGCACACCATCACTGGCAATGAGGGTAAACATTCTGGAGCAGCACAAAGTCACCTGAGTTACACCGATCACAGACTGCAGAATAAAGCATGCGAATAATAGTGCAGTACATTGTAAAAATATACCAGCAACTACATGTGCTGGTCAAAATAATTTTAAATGTTGGACCTCTTCTCCTTTAATATAAGTTTTAACAAAATCCCAAGATTCTGTATAGGTCTACACTGTTTTAAGTTCTACATGTGGACTGGTATAAGTTTATTTCTTAACTGATTTACGAAAAAGTTATTTATTTTAGCAATACTGGTCTCGCAGTGAAAAAAATTACAGACAGTAACGAACAAGTTGATGTGCACCCTAAACACAAAATCATGACCACAATTTATCTTAAACACACACACACACACACACACACACACACACACACACACACACACACACACCTCTGAACAGATACCTCTGAACTGATCGTAATATCCTTCTTCAGTGTAGGTGCCACAGCCAGGAATACAGTATATTAAATGACTGGCACATTTTTCCACTTTGACTGTTATTTATTCAAACTTTTTCTTTGTTTCATACTAGGTTTGGCCTTTTTAGGTCATTAACCAGTGTTTACAGTATGTGAGAGCCTTTACCTGTGGCAGAGTTTGTGTAGTGCTATGTAATCATAGGGTGTATATGACCCGGGAATTTTTTCATCTGGGAGGAAACTGGGAAAAACCCGAGAATTTTTCGGAATTTTGGGAATTTTTCATTGTTTTAGTTTTCAGTTAAATTTTTGTAATTTTTACCGGTAAGAATTGATTCTGTAGCAAAGAGTGCTACTGTATCCTGCTACTGGAGAATGATACTGCAGCAATGAAACAAATGAGAGGACAAAAATCTTTAGTTGCAAAGGAAATGCGCCATTTACAACAAGAAAACACCGTGCACACACAAGCATCTGCAAACAGCAAAAATATGTCAAAGGCGTTAGGGCGAAGACTCTGCAATACTTCATAACAGTAAACTCCTTTCTATGAGCTGGATGTCACAACTGCTTATGTTAGGTTCATTTGAGCAGTTGCCAGCGGCCTCATGTGCATGTGCAGTTGACTTGCGTATGAGCAATACCTTATCCCGCTTCCGGCTCCTTGAAGTTTGGCTGTTAGCTATATTGGCAGTAGCAGCAAGAAGCCAAATGCTAATGAGAAAAATTTTTCTCGCACTAATATCTGGCAGATTCGCGCAAGCGCCAATTAAAATACATTCACATAATTACAGAAGGCAAAAATATATTATTAGTTTCAGTTTTTGGGATTTTACTTTATTTACAAGTTTTTAGCAGTCAAGCATTGCAGAACAATGAAGTTATTGTTGTCAGTTTGCTAAAGAAATTTGGCTTTATTAATCTTTCTCGCCAAGACAATTAATTTATTTGAAATGAAGTCTTTTATTTCACAGTATTGGCTAGTTCCAATTGTTGCTGAATTTCAAGTGCATGTTTTCATCTTCTGCCATGTATGGCATTATGCCATAATAAAGAACAAAACATGAGATAGTACAGTACTGCTACTCCAAGAAAATTTACATCCCAAAAACCACACTGAAAAGCATATAAATATATTAATTCATTGTGAATCTGGACAAATCAATATGCACTTCAGTCCGAAGTATGAATTTTAGTATAGTTTACAAAATTCCGATGCTCTTGGGGTATCCTCTGAAGTTTCTTTTATGGCGTAATATAAGATCTCTTTATGCTTTGTACATACAAACATGCAGACTTCCTACATCACTGCAGCTGTGTACACGCAATAATGCCTGTTTTCTGGTGCTCTCTGGCAACTGCTAAATCGAACCTATTTTTAACGGTCTTGGGATAGTATTGCGAATGATGGTTTGAAAAGCATTACTTTCAAAGTAAATTACCTTTTAAACAAGATGAATTATATTATGTGTGAGAAAGTGGGATGAATTTCTTAAATCACACAGTGTTTGACTCATGTTTGAAACTGAACACTTTGAGGACGAACCACATTGAAGAATTTCGAGCTCGGAAGACCAGACATTTGTGTGATTATTTGAAATTTACTGGCACATTTTTGTGATGTACCTTAAAGTATAACACACACAAAAAAGATCAATATTACATGTGAAAGCTTAGCAACCGTTAACTTTTCCTCTTTGTGTATTCATGCTATGTAAGTGATCTTCCTGCTGGCTTACTACAGCACGTGTCCTATGCTCTGAATATCTGCTGTCATTGACTGGCAAGACCACGTGCCATGAGATATGATTGGCGTACAAAAGGGTATTGCGATCTCGGATTTCAAAGCTCTGGAAACTAACATGCTGTGTTCGGTGCAATTCGAATTTATACTTTCGTAATGCAAAAATATGCAGCGTATATGTTGCTGATATCAAAGATCTTTCCAAATATCTCCTTTTTTTTCATCTAAGGCCGTTCCAAAACTTCTCTCCTCGTTCCCTCGTTAAGCATTCATAACCTTACTAAAACTGTTTCTAGCTGGTTTTTGGAGAATACTTCCTATTTGTGACCTGTAGGTCATCATCATCATCATTTCTGACACATAAAATGTCAGTGTTATGAGCTTGTGTGTTGCCTTATTCACTATTGTGGCACAGTGTTCAGGAAGCTGTTCAGCACAACATCCCCTAATCTGAAGAGCCTGGCACTTAACTCCACTCTTTACATAAACAGGCACTTTCCCTTTAATCCTGCTGGCTCTACAATGGTATCATATTAGCTTATATCTAAGTTTTTTAACCCACAATAATTTTGTTTGCTAAATTAACCAAGTTCTTTAATTCTTGTTTATAACACCATATATCTGTAAGGTTGTTCATTATTTAAGTAGTTATTCATTGTTGTTGTTGTTACATACATAGGGATCAATTCTTTCACACGGCAAAGGGTTTTCTGTTTTGAAAAACACACACACACACACACACCTGTTACCAGAATTTTAGGATTGCACAATGTTGTTTGGGAACAAGACCACCTTGGGTAACCAGAGGGTACTTGTGTAAACATTATTCTTAACACTGCCTCTTCCAACAACTTTATGGTTCCAAACCCACTACCTCTTTCTTTATGTGTCCAACCTATTACAGTGATACCTTCCTGTGCCAGTCTGTTTATGAGCCATCTAGAGGAAGCCTTTCTAGCTTCCCAGACACCTTGCCTTGTTCAAGTTTATTGATGAGGTCTTAATGATTTGGACCCAGGGCCAAGATACTGTATCCTCAATCCTCCACTGTCTCAACACTGTCTCTCCAATTTGTTTCATGTGGTCTTCCTCAGCCCAGTGTGCCACCTTTGTGGATGTTGACCTTCACCCTTCTGATGATCACTTCATCCATACTTCTGTTCATATCTAGCCCACAATGCATCAGTAGTACTCGCATTTTTGACATCCTTCATACCTCCACACCAAAAGATCACGCCCATATAGTATGACCACTCATGGACAGCACACATTCAGTGATGAGAATTCCCTTGCCCAGTATGCTAAAGATCTCACTAAGATCTTCACAGATAGACACTATCCCCCAAGCCTAATCAGCACACTGATTTTCTGTGCCATATCCTCACGCCCCCCCACGACTCCCGAGAACCAGATGCAAAGGAGAACCTCCCAGTATCATCCAACACTGGGATTACGTAAACCTTGATCATTTACCAGGGCTGCAGTTATGTATTGTCACGCTCAGAAATGAGAAACACTCTACCGACAGTCCTTCCCATCTCTCCTGAAGTGGGATTTTGCCACCCAACAAACCTATGCAATATCTAGGTCCATCCCTACGCCACAAGCACTCGCTACCCGGTGTCACATGGGTCATATCCCTGTGTAATGATGTTTTTAATTCACCCACCCAGTTCTATCACAGACTTACCATATTCCTACCTGTGAAAGTAGCCTGTCATAAACCTGTTCTGCTGCAATTTTGGCACAGCATTAATTGTGGTAATGACAACTGTCCACATGAATGAATGACAACCGCCAGCTGTGGCCAACATCAGAGTTGACCACCCAGTGGTGGAAAACAGTGCTGACCTCATTCTCGATTTCAGTGACAGATGCACATCCTGTGCCATTTGGATTCTTTTCCCCAACTACTGCATATAGCTTAAGATAACCTTGCAATGCATTATTCATTCCTGTGATCCTCCTCCACTCCAGTAATCATTACCCTACACCAATCTTTACCCTGCCCCAGGGCCGTAACTTTGGTCATCCTGTATCCACACCCTCTTCCCGACAGTCTCCCCCCCCCAATCCCTACACTCTGTCCTGCTTCATCGTGTGCTGCACGAACTCACTAGTAGTAACCCCTGTGTGTCACATTCTTATTCAGTGCACCTGTTGCCTCTCCCTTCTGCATTTCTATCCCATGCACCTTCTGCCTCCTCCGAGCTGTCAGCCACCCTTCCCTAACTCTCCTTCTGCTTCCTCACTTCCTTTCTCTCCTCACTCACTCCACCCTATACAACCACCTGTAGAACTGCCATCCCAGCAGTGCCGTCCCAGTGCACGCTCGCATCTGTGAGCAGTTGTGTGTGAGTCGTTACGTGCACATGGATAGATGTGTATGCGTGCACTCTGTAGCTCAGAAAATAATTCATCCGAAAGCTAGCAAAGCTTACACTTTTGTTTGTCAATGACTCGATGCCTCTGTTATAATTGAGTTAGTACTTTTACTCCTAAATTATTTACATTCTTTCCACCTTTTCCTTTCATTCTGTCTCATCTGTAATTTTTTAACTTAAGCTTACACCTTTTCCTCAATCTTTGTTTGCCCCCCTTCCTGGTCGTAACACACGATACATCTTAGCCTTGGTTTTGAAGACAAAGGCTGCAGAGTAGGAAGTGTTTAATCCTCAAGTGGCCACAACTGTGAATAAAGTGCACCAACAACAAATAACATTGTATTGTACTGCTCCATTGTTTTCGTACAACTGCAAGCCGATACTATTCCTTCATTAATGCCTCATCTAACGTAATGATAAGTTGTGTTGTCATAAGTTCAAGTGAGCAGTAATAATATAAAATAACAGTGAACCAGGTGAGAAAATATTTATGGACCATTAAGAAAATGACCCAGAGTCTGAGCTAGCAGCACAATCCCACAGTGAGGCAGTTGTCTACGAGATAGTTAGTAATCAATCATTGTTGAATTAAACTTAGATTAAATTGTGCTGTTGCTCATATATGTTTACCTTCGTAACACAAAGACAACTATTCTTTACATGTGTATACAGTACGCCATGCTCCCATTTCTTTTACAAAAATCGGCGCACCCACTCCAGGGTTAATATGAAATTGATGGCAACAGTCAAAGGCATAAATATGTCTCTCTGTTGGTTGGCTTGATGTGTACTGAGGTGTGGAGCAAGCCTAATGCTGAACCTTCAACAATTCTCCCTGCTGTTGTACTTTGAGCCATAACCAATCCCACAAAACATCCTTTTGCAAGATCGTCAAGACTGACATCCGGTATTGCTTCACCATTGTTTCTCAGATCCCTAAACTGTAAACACCTGAGACCACTACTTAATCATAGACTCTTGGATCTCTGAAATCTGATGACTCCATAATTATCACCCTGCCCTCAGGGGCTCAGCACTCATTTGCTGAGCAGAGGCTTGGCGACCCCAGAGTTCCTGACTGGGGAATGATAAGTGCTGCCGATCCTGTGTCACATAAGCTCTGGGCATGCCTCAGGGACCACCATGCGGCATGGCGCTAGAATATTGTGTGTTACAAGGAACATAGATCTTCGCTTGCCTGGCCAGGTCATAAGAAGGGTAAAAACTTCAATCCTTAGGTGTGCTGTGCCCCTTTGAGATGCATGGCTGTTGAGGTGGAACAGTCGTTAGGGGGCAACCTATGGGGACTGTGCTGCATCTCAGTAGTATAAGGCTTATCTGGGTATGTGGGGCTCTGTCTAGGTGGACTTCTATTTCCCTAGCTGCTCGTTGGACCGAGATGGAACCTTGAAATTTCCTCTTCTTCCTCCCAGTGAAATGGGTGGGCCGTTCGTAGGTAGCAACACCTGTGACGAACCAAGCTGGGATAATTTTAATACCCCTCTTGTTTTGCCATCTTGCTTAAATTCGTGTTTTCATTTTTGAACTAATTATCATTTACGTACATGAGTATAATCTGCATTTTCATAAAAGAGAAAGGTTCGCCCTCAGTTTTAAAGAATATAACACCAGATCTAATTTTGTTCAAATGGCTCTGAGCACTATGGGACTTAACTTCTTAGGTCATCAGTCCCCTAGAACTTAGAACTACTTAAACCTAACTAACCTAAGGATACCACACACATCCATGCCCAAGGCAGGATTCAAACCTGCGACCGTAGCAGTCGCGCGGTTCCTGGCTGTAGCGCCTAGAACAGCATGGCCACTCCGGCCAGCGATCTAATTTTGTGCTTAGTTTTATGTATGTAATTAATTTGCTAATTTATTTCAACTATTCCTAGTTAGTATCTTTCATTTTAGGGTGAAATCAGTAATTGTTTCATAACTTAAATTCTATTGTTGACATATAAACAAATATAAATTCTGTAATAATTATAAACATTTGGAAGACAAAATACTAGTAATCTTAAAATGTCTATTTGGCTCTATCCGAAAACATGTTATCAGAGCCAGCCCTTAATTAATTCCAGAGCAATTAACAGTTTTGTCAAAAGTATTGTTTGCATAACGATATTTGTTAATTTCATGATTTAAACAAATAATTCGGCCTAACTCTTGCAGTAGAAGAAACTGTTAAAAAGAACCAATGTTTCGATGTATTCAGTTACCGTATTTTCTCGAATCTAAGCCGCACTTTTTTTCCAGTTTTTATAATCCAAAAAACTGCCCGCGGCTTAGAATCGAGTGCAACGTAAGCGGAAGTTCTGAAAAATGTTGGTAGGTGCCGCCACAACTAACTTCTACCGTCGAATATATGTAGTGCTACACAGGCATGCTTTGCGGGCATAAAGATAAATACTGGCGCCAAAACCTCTGCGTCGGAAAAAAAAAGGGTGGAAGACAAGCTTTTTTTCTCCGCCCCGAGTTTCGACCACTGAATTTTCATACATTATCCAACGAAGTAAATACAAATTAAGTATCGTTCATCTTCGAATTTAGCAGCATTTCAATGTACTACGAAAATCCGGCTGGCAAGACTGTTTGGGATGTTTGTCAATATGGCCAACTCTACGTTCTGAATTTTTTCCTATCTGTGAGAAGAGATGGTTGCTAATAGGATCTCTTATGAATTGTGAATCACTTGCAGTATTCTCTTCACTATAAGAATAATATGAATATAAACATTTTGCCAAGTATTCTTTCATGTTTGCTGCTATCTCATTTAAATCCTGTCTACCTAATAAACTACGAAACTAGAGTGAGACAACAGCAAATGCTGTATCGTGTCATGTTTATATTCAAATTATTCTTATACCTAATTGTGATACAGTCAGAAATGAAGCACGGCAGTTGACTAGATTTTTAAATCTAAGATGACTCTAATTTCTGTGCAGAATGTAATGTACTAAAGAGGCGTCTGCAAAGATTTTCAAACGGAGAAAAATTTTCGCTACACTCTCGTTCAGAACAGCTTCTATCATACTCAGTCTATTATTTGGTTCTTGTTGATCATTATCAAAGAAAGCAGCAGCGCAAGTAACAATAAAAAGCAGTCTCTTGCCATTGTTTCGCTAATGAGATGATTCCTCTCTCTCTTTCTCTCTCTCTCTCTCTCTTTTTCTCTTCTTTTTTTTTTTAAATTGAAAGCAATGGTAGTGCGCACAAAAGCAAGCCATGCCGCGAGCGGTGACATGTCGTTAACACTTTTTTTTCTTTTAATTGTAAGCGGCGGTAGCGTGCACAAAAGCAAGCCATGCCGCGAGCGGCACAGAATGCGACAAACAATGCATGACACAGTCCAGTAATGCATTTTCAGCTTAGAGTGACGTAAACACCTACAACAAAGAGAACGACACTTACTAGATCAAAGAAAAATAAGCAATCGATTCAAACTAGATGAAACACGTGAAAAAGGAAGGGTACCTGAATAAATACAGACGGTGCGCATGACGCATAGCAATGGCTACCTGGTAAAGCTTAGCTGCTAAGCTTTCGACTTGAACCAAACTACTGTAGCTGTATCGTCATTAATTCGGCCTAAATTGTGTCTCATATTACAATGGACCAACTTTGTTTCGATTTGGAGGTGCGTCCTAAAACTTTTCTCTCCCCTTGAATTTCGAGTCTCAAATTTCAGGTGCGGCTTAGATTTGGGAATTTTTTTTCTTTTTGTTATTTTGAGTCTCATTTTTCAGGTGCAGCTTAGATTCAAGTGCGGCTAAGATTCGAGTAAATATGGTAATTTAATGAGTTAAGTTTTAATTGTAATTTCTGTAAATTAAACTACGAACAATGTGTAGTTTCAGCACGTATTTTTGTGAGGATATATAAGGGCCCAATTTTTAGTCACGAGACAGTCAGTCCACGGCCGAGTTTCAGACTAGGAACCTGTTTTGCTTAGAACGACAACAATGCATCAACTTAACAGTGAAATAAGTGTTACACAAATAGGCCGTGTGTTAAACCAATGACAGTGACTGTTCAATTTATTTGAAGGACTGTGAACTATGTGGTTTTCTTACTGCTCGCAGTGTTCAACAGTAAACTATTGTAGCAGTATGTGGAGATTCACCTGCAAACTATTAATGAGGCATATGGAAAGTTCAAACAGTAGTGCACTGGCAGTACATGTATAACTGTGTATTATTGGGGGGGGGGGGGAGGGGGGGGGCAAAGTGAAAGTAAACTACGGTGAAATACAAATATGTAGCTGTCGGTTACATTGTTTACAGTTGTCAGTGTCCAAAATACAAACCTCATTTTTCAGCCAGTGTAAGCAGCCAACGTCTGGAAAGCTAAATGCTTTGGGGATTATGCCATAGAAACAGAGCTAGAAAACTTGTTGAACTACAGCAAAGGTGTTGTATCATGTAGATATCTGGTTGACATTCTTGAGGGGGAATTGAAAGATAGTGGGCTGAAGAAGGGATCATTGATGTACAAAATATATTAAAAAGAGTGGATGGGGACCTTGTAAAATCTGACTCCTTTATCATTATTTTCAATAGCACGAAACTCAGGGAACACATTAAGGCAGGTTTCCTTCATCTAAGCGTACTGCGTATGTCTCCACCCCATTGCACTGTTTTAAATGCTAGCGTTTTGAGTATGCCACTGTACGATGTAAGGGTGAAGCCACTTGTGGCAAGGGTGCCCCTGACAAAGTTGGTTGCTCCTCCTCAAAAGTGTGTAAACTGCTCTGGGGATCACCATGTCTGGAGTAGGGGCTGCTGCAGTGCCTTCCTTGAAAGGATGATATAGGAGATTAAAACATTGACACACATCACATATGGTGAGGCCAAGAAGACCTGTAAGACCATGCTGCCTCCCACATGCACTACATCTTTTGCTTTGACCCTTAAAGTAATTTTGATGGCCAACACTTCTACACAAATGGAAGTTGCTAGTGTCAGCACTAGTACCTGCATTTTTAAGTGCATTTGCCAATATGTACTTTTTTCAGAGCTCCTAGCTTCCAGAGAACATCAAATGAAGTCACACTCACCACCTCTGCGGAGCTCCCGGTACTTTCAAAGGCAGAGCCTGGCAAAAAAAAAAAGGGAATGCCTCCGCCACTGCTTCTGCAGCTCCTACAAAACCCTCCCAAATCAAAAAAGCAAATGGGAAGCTTCCACTGCAGATGAAAACAGGTGTTAGACCATCAGACCGTGTCGATGTCATTCGACTTGCGGTTCTACTGCTCCTTTTTTGGCACCCATGGACTGCGAAGTATGGCTGTGGTAACCATATTGCCCCAAGGCTGAAATTCCACCTGTCCCGAGCTTCCCGCCCTGGCAGAAAGACAAGGTGGAAGTGCAACCCCTGTGATAAATGACTCCCATACTACAGGGTTCGGGACTTGTGGAGCAACTGATACTTCTGGCACAGACACACCCCCTGTTCTTGTGTCTACAGGAAATACACATCGATGCCCCTGTGCTATGGGGTTAGACCTTCCACCAAAAGGATGACCTGACAGGGCAAAGAGCCAAGGGTGGGGCTGCTGTGCTTGTCAGTAGTACACACCACTCCTCTACCCTTTCCTTGATTACTGACCTACAAGCAGTAGCCGTTGCAGTTCATGTGGGTCAGAAGATCACTGTCTGCTCCTGCAGGCCTCATTGCACAACTTCTCCGCCTATTTCTCCTACCGGGTGATTTCAGTGCCCATAATGTATTTTGGGGCTCAAACTATACTTGCCCCAGTGGTCTAGTCTTGGAGAATCATGATAACTCAGGAGCTGTGCATCCTCATAACATGTAGTCCCACCCATTTCCGGGCTGCTACTAGGCTGTCTGCAATCGTTAACCTTACTTTCTGCTCTCCAGCCCTTGCAGACTCAGCACAGTGAGAAGCAATTGACGACCTTCATTCCAGTGACGATTTACCACTGTGGATCTACTACTGGATGGAAGATTGCTTAAACAGAAGCCACCGAAATTAATGGTCCACAGGGCTAACTGGACACTGTTCATCCAGCTGGTTGTGGGTGAACACTGCAACAGTGTCCAAGAGCTGGTGAATCACATCACAGGAGTGATCTATCATGCCACTGGCTTATCCATTGCAAAGTGTTCAGGTCATCATTGGAGGCAGCCTTCATCTTGATGGACTGATGAGTGCCTTCTGTGATCCAGAACAGGTGTGTGGCTCTACAATGGTTTAAATGCTGCAGATGACCTCACAGCCTTTCGTGTCACAAGCTCCGTGGCTCAACACATAATTAAGGAGAGCAAGAAAAGGTCGTGACACGTGTTTCTGGCCTCTTATCAACCGGCCACTTGTTCCACAAAAGTAAAGGAAGCCATCTGGAGGATTTCCGGTAAACACAGCCACTTACCAATAGCAGGAGTGCCAAACAAAGCCCAGAGACATCACTCAGGTGATGACAGAGCAATTTGCAGCAACTACTGCCAATGTAGGGTTGCCACAAGTCTGGAAACCAGGGAATGTCAAACACGTCAGGAAAATTTGGAAAGGAAAAAAAAAGCTCGAAAAATCTCATTTTTGTCTCATCAAATGAAATGGTTTGTTTACCAAGGTGTCATGCATTGTCGCTGGCTGGATGCAGCTGAGTACGTTCGCCACTTCCCTACTCCCTCTTTACTACTGCTTCTCCCCTTCCTACCAATCCCCCCAGGGTGCAGTCAGTGCTGCCACCACTTCTTGCTGCTGGCCTATCAGCTGCTGGTGAGAGGCAGGGAGGCATGACCAGTGGTTTGCTTATATCTGATCCTCAAAGACTGTAGACACAGTGGCCAAAGACAGCGGTCATGTGTGCATGAGTTGTATCTGAATGATTGTGAGTGTGCGTGTGCTCTCATTTTGTGACAAAAGCTATGGCTGAAAATTTAGTTGTGAGATTCCCTTTTCTACATGCCTGTCTGTGGCTCAGCAGTCATCTTAACAGTGAGTTGCTACCTATCCTCATTATTATTGATTCTCAGAGTATTTGAAAAAGTTATCTGTTGCACGGATTGATTACCGTGGTATCATTTCATCAGCATGCTGTCTGTGGCTCATGTATAGCTGGCCACACAAGTAGATTTCTGCGACGGGCCAAAACTGCAGGCCCTTTCTGCGGGTATCTGAAATGGATTGGGCCTGCCAATCTGAAGCACATTCGGTTTCCACTAATGTGCAGTCTCTGCCTGTTGGATCTAATCTCACCACTCAGCCTGCAGGCTGGATCTGTTTGTGTGTGGCATAATGCAGCAGATTTTCATGGTTTATCCATGGACCTAGGATTGCAGTGCTCCTCAGCAGGCCAGAGGCCATGAGTGATGAATTTCAGGAATTGCGACTGTTTCCCCACGAGCACATGTACAGTGTGATGTTTTATAGATGTTTTATTTGTTCTAGTAGATTTTGGCACTTCAAAAGTAGTTTATATGTTAGAAAGTACGGACGATAAGAAGATAAGTATGCTATGTACTCATATATTTCTTGAAAGAAAAACCACACAGTACCTGTGAAATAATAGATATAATACAGTAGATAATAACTGACAATAACAAACATAGTAAACAAACATTTTATTGGCAGGCACCTACAGTGTTGGTTTACACAATTCTTCCCCCACCTAATACACTTCTTTCAAGTGGTGTACTTTTTTCTGAGGTTATTTCTGAAATCAGTGAAGGTATTTTAAATCTGTCTTGCGACTCCAAGGAAATGCATATTTTCATCACCAAATGTGTTTCGTTTTATTGAAATAAAATAACATCAGCAGTCTTAATGAAACACACATACCATTTGGCTTGCTTTCTCCATCTAAAAACAGTTCATTACAAATCATGTTGATGTTAGTACTTAAGATTTTTGCCGACGTCAGGAAACGCCATCTGCTTGCAAACTTTTTTAGATATTTCCTCATTTGCACTATTGCTTCTTGTACCATAGCTACAGAGACAGATTATCAACTTATGTAGTAACTTACCCTTGAGATCTCAAAATTTGTCAGAGAAAAATGCTAAAACTTGTCTGGAAATCAGGGAATGTCAATTGGGGAAACTTGTGGCAGCCCTGCAATGCCATCCAGGATCTGGGATTTCTCCATTACCATGTGGCTGTGGAGATGGACAAGTTGGACTTAAGATCCCACAATTCTGGGTCTTCCAACTGGCATTTCTCCTTGTGGGAGCTGGTATTGGTACTGTCCGAAACTCGTGATGCTGCACGCGGTCACGACCACATAAGAGTACTGCATGCTTCAACATTTGCCACCAATGTCAAAGGAAGTGCTCCTCAAATGTTTTAATTTGCTATTGCAGACAGGTCACTTTCCCAACTTGCGGAGAGAGGCAATTTTCATACCTCTTCTCGAACCGGGAAAGGATCTCATATGTCCCAGTAGTTACTGGAGTGTCACCTTAACTAGCTGTGTAGGAAAGACATTGGAGCAAAATGTTAACTGTCATCTGGTCCGGTTGTTAGAGTTGAGGCAACTTCTTAGCCACTCTCATTATGGATTCTGGAGATTTCGGTCAACTTTCGGCAACCAAACCCTGCTGGAGGCTGCTATTCAACAGGCTTTCCTACATCAACAACACCTCTCAATGTCTTCTTTGACATCAGTAAGGTGTAAGACACTACTTGACGACACAGTGTTCTAGAGCAACTTAATCAGTGTTGCTAACATGACCACCTCTCCATCTTTATATCGTCTTTGTAAGCAGTTTTCAGGATGTGTGTTGGTGATTTGTTGTCAGATTATTATGTTCAGGAAAATGGTGTTCCTCAGGACAGTGTTATAAGTGTTACCCTCTTTGCCATAGCTGTGAACTGTATCACATCTACTGAATGGAGTCCTGTACAGTGTTCCTTCTTTGGGGACAACTTTGTTGTTTTCTATTCCTCCTCCCATGGTGCAACAGTGACCGATGAATTGCAATTTTAGGGTAGGGGAGTGGGCTGCAAAGACAGGTTTTCAATTTTTTGCAGATAAGTGTGATGGGATTCTAAATATTTAGCATTTAGGTTTTTCGGCCTCATTGTTTTTACTCCAAACTGTTGTGGTTACCATACTTGCAAGGCCTGAAAACCAGAACCCAGGTGGCATTATCATAACTAGACTGTGTTTTATTTTTTGACCAAAGGACAGTAGCAGATTTGCCAACAGAACTGCCCTCTCTTTTAAATGACACTGAAAATTTTTAAGGTGATCAGTCCAACTTGTTTCTGGAAATTGTAGGGAGATGTTCTTAATGTGTTAACAAGGTGACTGGCTCACCCATGTTTTATGTAAGTGGTCAGCTATTCTTATTATCCTGTGCCATTGTTTTACTACTTCTTTTACATGTGTTTTCATCCCATTTGTAGCACCTTTCAATGTATCTCCTTTATTATTTTGAGGCATGTTATGTGGAGTGATTGTGTGGATCAATATGAGTGAGCTAGGAGTGAGTGCATGAGTGAGTGATTGTGCCAACAATTTTAGCTCTTTTTTCCTTTTTCATTTTGTTTAATATTTGTATGGGCACTGATAACCTTGCTGTTGAGGGGCCATACAGCCCAAAACAAGAACAAGAACAGCAGCAGGAGCAGTTATCCTCTCAGATGACAAGGAGTCCACCACTGTAGTACCTGATTAATAAAAGTATGTAAGGGTATGGCTGCATCAGCTCTGTGGTACCTTTCTTAAAGAATTTATTGATTCACGACTCCATGGAGTGTCCTGTGCACCACGACCAGATAATTGATATACTTAAAAGGAGAGACAGCATTGGTCGTATTTTTTTGTTTTATTAACCCCAAAATCGATTTTCGGTCACTTAGTGACCATCCTCACAAGGAACATCCCCATCACACCCCCCTCAGATTTAGTTATAAGTTGGCACAGTGGATAGGCCTTGAAAAACTGAACACAGATCGATCGAGAAAACAGGAAGAAGTTGTGTGGAACTATGAAAAAATAAGCAAAATATACAAACTGGGTCGTCCATGTGTAATATAGGCAATATTAAGGGCAGTAGGAGACGAGGAGCGCCGTGGTCCCGCGGTTAGTGTGAACAGCTGCAGAACGAGAGGTCTTCAGTTCAAATCTTCCCTCGACCGAAAATTTTAACTTTTTATTTTCAGTTTATGTGAAAAACTCTTATGTTTTCATCACTTTTTTTGGAGTGATTATTACATCCACAAGAAAACCTAAATCGGGCAAGGTAGAAGAATCTTTTCACCCATTCGCCAAGTGTACTAGTTAGGTGGGTCGACAACATATTCCTGTCATGTGACGCACATGCTGTCACCAGTGTCATATACAAAATATCAGACGTGTTTTCCTGTAGAGGAATCGGTTGACCTATGACCTTGCGATCAAATGTTTTCGGTTCCCATTGGAGAGGCACGTCCTTTCGTAACTAATCACACGGTTTTGTGGTGCGGTCGCAAAACACAGACACTAAACTTATTACAGTGAACAGAGACGTCAATGAACGAACGGACAGATCATAACTTTGCGAAAATAAAGAAAGCAAAATTTTCAGTCGAGGGCAGATTTGAACCAAGGACCTCTCGTTCCGCAGCTGTTCACGCTATCCACGGGACCACGGCGCTCCTCGCCTCACATTGCCCTTAATATTGCCTATCTTACGCATGGACGACCCAGTTTGTATATTTTGCTTATTTTTTCATAGTTCCACACAACTTCTTCCTGTTTTCTCGATCGATCTGTGTTCAGTTTTTCAAGGCCTATCCACTGTGCCAACTTATAACTAAATCTGAGGGGGGTGCGATGGGGATGTTCCCTTGACAGTGCTGTACAGCACTGAGGATCGTCACTAAGTGACCGAAAATCGATTTTGCGGTTAATAAAACAAAAAAATACGACCAATGCTGTCTCTCCTTCTAAGTATTTCTTAAAGAATCTACCATCAAGGTTTGATTCCCCTGGTTCAAACCACACAATAATTGTACTTTAAAAATGCATGCTCTTCCCAAAGACTCGCCTGAATGCAGGGATCTCCTTATTTTACTGAAACCACTCATACCATATTCTACCATCTTCTGAAAATCATAAACCAAACCACCCTGACCATCCCATAGTTACTTTATTCATTGCACCCCTTTAATATGTATCTGGTGGATCAGCATCTGTGAACTGTTGTACAGAAAGATGTCTAATAGATTCAGACACAAACGTCTTTCTAGTCGTCATAAATTTTTGCTTGTCCCACTTCCACTGTACACAATCCTAGTAAGCATTAATGCCACCTCCATCTCTATCAATATTCCCCACATACATTGTGTACTTGGCACTAAACACTGCCTTGACCAGTAATGACTGGGTATCAGATTGATGACTTCTGTTCTGTGTACCATAGTAAATGTCATACATTCCATCGATTACTTCACCACCCAATATACAAAGAGATACCTTGGATACCTCTGGTACTTACAATATCATTCAACACAACTAAGGAGTGAACTAATCAATGTCTTCAACGTCGCTATGGTTTTCCAAAATCCTCATCCTCCCCTCCTTTCCATTACTATTCCAACACCATATACGTAGAATAGCTTTTATCACTTCTTTACTACAATATTTGCAACAATTTGGTCATACTGTACGCTCATTCCACCCTTTTTCTTCCCATATGGTTAGGGACAATAAAATTATGGGTCAAAATATAATGAAGAAAGAAATGAAATTGATGGTTTCCATGAAATGTTGCAGTTTCTCTGATCACATATAAAAATATCATTAAACTGAGGACAGCAGATAATAACTGGTAGGTATTGTATGTTGAAACGATTTAGGCTTTTTTTCCAAGGCATATAATCTTAAAATGACAATTCTTTTCCCATGTAAAGCACCATGGCTCTATATGTGATATCGAACAAAAACACAGTACAGTACATTCAGTGAACTTAATTTATGGTAACAGTTTCAGTTGCCAACATCACATTTCCAGATTATTTCATACATTAAATCCTACCATAGTCGATGCATATTGGAGAGATCTTTAATGCGGTGCATCACATAAACTCCATATTTTTGTAATGCTCAAATATAAATATAGAAACCACCAAATATGATACTCATCTGTTCTATTTGTTGCTATCAGCTGATCACAGCATAGAATATGTGACAACAGCCAAACATCAGTATCATCATATATGATAGAATAAACTAAATCACGTTCCATGAGGGGTATGATTACTTTTTATGTAATCATCTTGATTGGTTTCACCAACTTGTAACTAAATTATCTCTTTTTAACCTAATGTAAGTCTTGGACTATGCAATAGACCAGGCTGTCACTGCAAACTTTGATCACAAAAAAATAAAAAGAATAAACACTGAAACAAGCATTCTCGATGTTCTGTTTTACTACCAAAACACATTTGCGTAACACCATATCCAGTATGTGATTGGCTGATGAATCAACCAAGCATATGCCATTTTGATTTGTATGTGTTTGAAAATGAAGTGTTATATTTGGTAGTTTGTACTTCGTATACCATGAAAACCAGCAGTTTAATTTATGCACCACATTAAACATCTCACCAAAATGCATTTTTCTTCTTTTCAAAAAATATTGGAAAATGTGATGACACCGGTTAAAACTTTGCTTCATTATTGCGGGAAAGGAATTTTTGGTGTTGAAATTACACTTTTTAGAAATTTGTAGGCTCCAGTGAAGGACACACTGAAAAACACGGTTGTCCTCTCAAACTGGGCTAACAAGGACACAGAGCTCTGCAAGACTGTGTTTACAGCTGTAGGTTCTTGTTTCAACCTTAGGATGACGATGATGACATGGCAGAGTCTGTTAAGTATGCCTGGAATGGCAGGTCTCAACTGTGTAGATATTCTGAAGGGATACAAACTCCTTCACAATTTAGTGAAAAAAAAATTTTTCGTGCCAGCAGGAAATGCGGACATTGTCAAATATCTGGTGTTGTGCTGGAGTCAGTTAACCTTCCATGTTCAAATTTAGACTCCAAGACAGTGTATGAATGCTATAGTGAAGTATTGACAGATTTGCGGCATAAGAGCACTTTGAAGTTAGGAGAATACTGTCTTTTGAAAAACTTTCAAGTGTTGGGTTGAAGAGTTATTTTTTCTTTAATTGAGTAGATTTAATAGGTTTAATTGTATGTTTTCTTCTTTTTTCCCTTCTGCCAATGTCAGAAATAAACTTGATTTTGATGTCAAAAAGCATAATGTATTTGATAGGTATATTTTAATTTTCAATGTAACACTGTAAAATAATGGAATAAGGAAAAAATAAACAACTTGCTGTGCCTCAGAAATAAGCTGTGAGAAACCAGTACAAAAATTAGCAAAAAGTAATACCGAAATAGGAAAAACTGAAATTGGCCATAGAATTTTTTCTCCCCTACATGAGGCTCTTATCCTATTCTTGTCCATCTTTCTTTTTAATATATCCTCCCTTTTTCACCTCTTTCATACTTATGTTTTTATGCTGCTCCTCCAACATTTTTCCTGCAGTTAAGGACCTCTTTTTGTCTCGTGTGAAATATTTCCAGTGATCTCTGACTCACCTGCTACGCTATCCACCAATTCCAAGTTCTCAGGTTTCCAGACCTAGCCTGGAATAGTAAGATATTTTCTCCCTCACACTGTCATTCCAACAAGTCATCCTTGTCCCAAGATCTTGGCTGACTGTACTTATATGGTTGACTTTACTTATATCTCTAAGCCTTACCACATGGTTTCAGAAGGTGTCAGTTTTGCATCTTTCTACATGTTTTTCGCATGCACTTGATAAGTATATTGTTTCTTTATGTGTGATAAAATAATATTTTACTTGACTATACCATAGCTTTTATTTGCACACTATTTCAGAAATCAGTTTTCATCTTAATGGCGTGTATGTTTTATTTTCATTTGTATACCTTTTATTTTATGTAATTGAATATACCTGTAAAAATGTGCTCTTTTTCATTTTAGTACCACAAAAAGTGCAATCTCAAGCCCTCAGGCAGGACGACACAAATCACTGAAATTTGTAAATGCATATGAAGAGCAAGGCCAGAAAACACCTCCCAATAAGGAAGAAAAAGACTGTGATATTAAATTTAGACATCGAGTTATAGCTTTCCTTGACACTGAGAATGTGTTGGCAAAGTACATGAAACATATAACAATTGGTGGTAAGTTATTCAGTTTTTGATATACCAATTTTACTCAGCAACAACATGTTCTTTGGAGTGCTTTCTGTTATATCTTAAAATTAGTTCAGATATAGTGATGTGAAACACTTCAAGCAAAATATTTTCTTTACTATAGCCAAAAGGTGAATACAAGTAGTTTCCATGTAACAACTAACAAATACTCTATGTGATCAAAAGTATCCAGACACCTGGCTGAAAATCACTTACAAGTTCATCGCACCCTCCATCGGTAATGCTGGAATTAAATATGGTGTTGGCCCACCCTTAGCCTCGACGACAGCTCCCACTCTCTCAGGCATACGCTCAGTCAGGTGCTGGAAGGTTTCTTGGGGAATGGCAGCCCATTCTTCATGGAACGCTGCACAGAGGAGAGGTATCAATGTCGGTTGGTAAGGCCTGGCATGAAGTCGGCATTCCAAAACATCCCAAACGTGTTCTGTAGGATTCAGGTCAGGGCTCTGTGCAGGCCAGTGCATTACAGGGATGTTATTGTCGTGTAACCACTCCACCACAGGCTGTGCATTATGTACAGGTGCTCGATCATGTTGAAAGATGTGATAGCCATCCCCAAATTGCTCTTCAATAATGGGAAGCAAGAAGGTGCTTAAAACATCAATGTAGGCCTTTGCTGTGATAGTGCCACCCAAAACAATAAGGCGTGCAAGGCCCCTCCATGAAAAACATGACCACACCATAACACGATGACCGACATGAGTGCCTTTGTTAGCTGCACGACATCGCATACAATGCCTCTCCTGGGCTCGCGACCATGTTGATTGGAGCCTAGATGGCTAGAGAACTGTGGCCCACTTAGGTGAGTCCCGATTTCAGTTGGTAAGAGCTGATGGTAGGATTTGAGTGTGGTGCAGACCCCACAAAACCATGGACTCAAGTTGTCAACAAGGCACTGTGCAATCTGGTAGTGGCTCCATAATAGTGTGGGCTGTGTTGACATGGAATGGACTGGGTTCTCTCGTCCAAGTGAACTAATCATTGACCAGAGATGGTTATGATCATCTACCTGGAAACCATTTGCAGCCATTCATGGACTTTGCATTCCCAAACAGCAATGTCATATCACCAGGCCACAGTTGCTCATGATGTGTCTGAAGAATATTATGGACAGTTTGAGTGAATGAATTGGCCACCTAGATCACCCAGTGTTAATCACATTGAACATTTATAGGACATAATGGAGAGGTCAGTTTGTGCTCATCGTAATGCACCGCCAACACTTTCACAATTATTGACAGATATTGAGGTAGTATGGCTCAGTGTTTCTACAAGGGACTTCCAGTGACTTGTTGAATCCATGCCATGTCGAGTTCCTCCACTACGCCAGGCAAAAGGAAGTCCTGTACAATATTAGGAGGTATCCCATGACTTTTGTCACCTTAATGTATTTAATCCAATTTACTCTCTTAGTCTTTTGTAATACCACATTTCAAAATTTTCTATTCTCTTCTTGTCCGAACTCAGATAACACTTACTTGCACCTTCATTTACATTCGATGTTATGAAATGTTTCCATCAGAAACGCTTTTTTGCTATTAACAGTCTGTATTTTATATCTCGTCACGTATTTTGCTACCCAAATAGAGAAACTGTTCTCCTACATTCAGTGTCTCATTTCATAATCTAATTCCCTTAGCTTGCCTGATTTAATTTGACTACATTCCATCACTCTTGTTTTAATTTTGTTGATATTCATCTTATAACCTATTTTGAAGGCTCTGTCCATTTCATTCAACTGATATTCCAACTCATTTGCTGTCTCTGACAGACTTACAGTGTCATTGTCAAACCTAGAAGTTTTATTTCTTTCCCCCTGAACTTTAATTTTCTTTCCAAATTTCACCTTGGTTTCTGTTTTCTCGATGAACAAATTTAATCTATACTAATATTAAAATGCAGAAGTAAATGTCTATTATGTTTTCATGACCACACTGCTAAACTGATTCTGACGAAATTTTTTATGGCCGTAGGAAGGGGTTGTATTATCTTTTTGAGTATTACTACTATTTTTTAATATAGTCTACATGATTGGGATGCAGACAATACTTGGATGGATGATGGCGTATTGTAATGTTCATAATTTATTCCTTAACCATGCAAATCCTATGTTTGTTTGTGTGCATGGTTTCTGAAATTAAATTTTAAAAAGAATTGCTGTAACACCTGGTGAAGCTGGACAGTTTTTATGGCGAAATATTGTGGAGATACAATAATAAACTTAAATTGTAAGTCCAAGAACCATATTTAAAATTATTACATCAGAAAAACCTTATTACATATATTATTACATACAGTATGTATTACGTATATTATTTATTTTACAGTATACCTCGTAAACGTAAGTATGACTTAGTGCATAGTTCTAAGAGAGCTTGAGCTGTGAAAGTTACTAAAACCCAACATCCCTCAGTGCAGTTTCATTTAGATGCAGAATGCCATGCAGTCTTAAGAGCTGGAGAGACATTAGAACAGCCACAAGCTTGTCACATTTTAGATGTTGCTCATCACACGTCTCTTAGAGCTTCTGAGGCAGTTGAATACTCAAAACGATAGCATCATTTAAATGCTGTATGACAAACACAGGCTGGTTGTGCCTTTGCTTATAGAACATGGGAGGCTTTGAGTGAGGCTGCATTTGATTATGATCCATTAATTGACTATGTTAATCATCAGCTAGCCATCTTAACCTGTTAAGTGGGTAGTTTACGCACGCGCGCGCCTCTTCCACAATGGATAATATACACCAGCGCGCCTGTTCACGGTGGTGCTGTTCTCACATTTTCCTTCGCGTTTTCATAGTTGAATTTAAATTGATATTGGGTGGAAATGAATAAAATATATTGCAGAAGTTAACAAAACTGTATTTTCACAATATTACATATCGTTTTCAGTGTGAAACATTTTAAAACAAGGTGCTGCCCACAAGGAAGCTTCGCATTCTGCGCACCAGTATGAAGTCTCTTTGTGAAGGCCTTTTCTCGTACACACCACACACCTCCTTGTTGGTCTTTTCTTCGTTGTGGGTGGCAGAAGGTCTGGAAAATGCCTGACTGTAAGGCATGTTGCTTTTGGTGTTCGAGGTGGGCGTCCTACTGATGTCCCTTGATGTGGTGAAGATATGGTCAACTGTTCATCAAGACTAATCAGGAAGCTAATTCTACTTTGTTCGCAACCATGCTTCTTGTACAGAATGTATGCATTGTAGCATGCAGTGTCCAACAGGTGGCAGAAAAGCTTCTGATAGTATTTTTTCAGCCTGCTTCTGGCCATCTGGTAGCTTTGTAACTGAGAATCGCAACTATCCACGCCCCCCATATTCTTGTTGTAGTCAACGACAACTTGTGGCTTTTGAACGATTCCCTTCTTCGATTTTACATTTACAAATGTATCGTCATGGAAGGTGCTGACCATAACAACATCTCTTTTGTCTTTCCATTTCATTACCATCTGCTTGCCTTTTTACCCTGTTATGTACTCCCCTTTCTTCAGTTTTTCCTTTTTTACGAAGTCAGGGAACCCCTTCCTGTCTTGCCGCATTGTGCCGACAACATTGGTGTTATTGCTGGTTAATTTGTCCACCAAATCTGTACTGGTGTACCAGTTGTCACAATAAATACAGTGGCCTTTCCCGAGTAGATCGTGTGCAAGCTTTAAAACAATTTGAGAGGTTATTTTTTCGTCTGTATAGTGGCTACCATAATTAGTGTCCTTTCCAGTGTAAACAATAAAGTTTCATACATACCCGGAACTGCTTTCACAAAGTTCGTACAATTTGATGCCAAATCTGCTACGCTTTGATGGAATATATTGCTTCCATCCAAGCCGTCCTTTCCAGAACAACAACGATTCACCAACGGTGATGTTCCTTTCTGGCATGTACACTGATCTGAATTTACGACGCAGATGCTCCATAATGGGGTGAATTTTGAACAGTTTTCTGCTGATAGTGCCTAGTGTATCATATGAGGTATTGTCAGCAAAGTGGAGGAATTTCAATAGAAGATGAAACCACTTTTCACTCATCCTTTCCTGAAGAAAGGTGTGTCAACTGATTCCCTCTTTGAAAAGTACATTTTGTGGTCTGGTTTGTGAAGAATTCCTTGAAGTACAAGCATTCCAATAAGTGTTTTTACCTCGTCGCGTGTAGTGTTCTGCCAACTGTGAACCCTGGAGCGTGCTGCTAAATTGGGATGAGAAGCTATGAACTGTTCTGCTTATAAGTTCGTCTGTTCAGCTATCATTGTGCACAAAGCATCATCCACAAAACACATAAAACAACTCATCACATCGTTTTGTTTTAGAGGCAAAACTGTACCACTGAACAAATATTGAATACGATTTGAACTAGCACGCACAAATTCACTAGGTACCGTCTGCTGCAGTAGTGTCTCGTCGTCAGATGTTTCTGAATCGAAGTCACTTTCACTAGCCTCAACATCTGTATCTTATATATATATATATATATATTTTGAGGCCTGAACAGAAGCAAATAACCAGAGCCACTTCCTCATCCCCTCAAACCCAGAACCTCCCACAGAAGAACCACAAAAGTGCCCCACTTGTGACAGGATACTTTCCGGGACTGGACCAGACTCTGAATGTGGCTCTCCAGCAGGGATACGACTTCCTCAAATCCTGCCCTGAAATGAGATCCATCCTTCATGAAATCCTCCCCACTCCACCAAGAGTGTCTTTCCGCCGTCCACCTAACCTTCGTAACCTGTTAGTTCATCCCTATGAAATCCCCAAACCACCTTCCCTACCCTCTGGCTCCTACCCTTGTAACCGCCCCCAGTGTAAAGCCTGTCCCATGCACCCTCCCACCACCACCTACTCCAGTCCTGTAACCCGGAAGGTGTACACGATCAAAGGCAGAGCCACGTGTGAAAGCACCCACGTGATTTACCAACTGACCTGCCTACACTGTGACGCATTCTATGTGGGAATGACCAGCAACAACTGTCTATTCGCATGAATGGACACAAGCAGACAGTGTTTTTTGGTAATGAGGATCACCCTGTGCCTAAACATGCCTTGGTGCCCGGCCAGCACATCTTGGCACAGTGTTACACTGTCCGGGTTACCTGGATACTTCCCACTAACACCAACCTATCCGAACTCTGGAGATGGGAACTTGCTCTTCAATATATCCTCTCTTCCCGTTACCCACCAGGCCTCAATCTCCGCTAATATCAAGTTGCCGCCACTCATACCTCACCTGTCATTCAACAACATCTTTGCCTCTGCACTTCCGCCTCGTCTGATATCTCTGCCCATACTCTTTGTCTTTGAATATGTCTGCTTGTGTCTGTATATGTGTGGATGGATATGTGCGTGTGTGCGAGTGTATACCCGTCCTTTTTTCCCCCTAAGGTAAGTCTTTCCGCTCCCGGGATTGGGATGACTCCTTACCCTCTCCCTTAAAACCCACATCCTTTCGTCTTTCCCTCTCCTTCCCTCTTTCCTGACGAAGCAACCGTTGGTTGCGAAAGCTAGAATTTTGTGTGTATGTTTGTGTATGTTTGTGTGTGTATCGACCTGCCAGCGCTTTCGTTTGGTAAGTCACATCATCTTTGTTTTTAGATATATTTTTCCCACGTGGAATGTTTCCCTCTATTATATTCATATCATTAATTTGAACCCAACAATTACGTTTGTTATTGTCACTGTTGCATTTTGAAATCTTTTCTGTTGTCTTATTTTCTCTTTCTGTTTTTGCCAGTAGTGTCACTTTGTATTCACCTTCTCCTTTTTACCGTAATCTACTATACAATTTTATCCTGCCTATATATACTCAATAATATGTAACCCACTTCCAAACCACAACCAAAAAATTTTTTTCCGCTTTCAACACTACCGCTGCTATAAAATCCACCATTTCTAGTTCACAAACAGTTCCTTTCACCTATTAAACAACCATTTCGGCTAGTTCTAATAATTTTCGCTTTATTTCCATTTCCATTTTTCCCACATCACTGATAATTTTTAGCCGCTTCCCACAGGTTTTAACGTCATTAATTCTTCGTCAGACAATTGTTAGCCTCATTTTCATAATCTGCCACCACAAAACCACTCCTTTTAATACATTTACACGCAGTTTTTTCGAAATTTTCCCGAATTTCTCTGTCCTTTAACGTGTTTTGGCGGCAACACAGCCACCTAACCGTTGTGCACATCGTTGTCTACCAACCCAAGTCCGACATAGCCCAGCTGTAACCAACACTTTTTCGCCCTTTTTCACACCAGATCTCCAGTTACTTTCCAGTTCACCTTTATCTCTCCCCATATATTTTATTTCATTTTCATTTCAGCCTCATGTTACACTTTCCACCTTCTAATACCATGTCACACCCCCACAACGACCCCATTAAGTTTTATTTACATGCCCTCCGCAAACATGCCTTCGCCCTAGCCAGATTACGCTCCCATATTCTATTTTCTCAGGCTTGTCTGACATTTGGCATTACACCCAAAGGCCTCACACTTAAAGTTCCCATCTCTGGCTGCAACCCTTCTTTCCATCAGTCCCTATACCAGTTCCAAACTGAACAATCCATTGCCCTCACCCACCTAATCCTTCACCTACACATCAACTCAGCCAATGAACACACCCGTCAACTCCTATCCTTAATAAAAGTCCTCAATCTTTCCTCTCCCACATCCACACCGGCTGTTCAGAGCATCCTCCTACAGGCCAACCGCAAATTAGAACAGCATGCCACCCTCCACCTCAAAAAACTATCCAATCTCCTGGTTTCCCACCTCCGGAAAGGCAACTCACTCACCCTTCACAACCTTTCCAGCAAACCTCAACCTCCTCTCATTGCACACAAACCCAGTCTCTCCCATCTACTCAATCTCCCACTTCCAGCTCCACTCCCTCCAAAACCTCAAAATTCCAATCAACACAATCTGGAACCACAACACCCTAATTCAGTAGTTAACCTTTCCTCCAAACCTCTCTCCCAATCCGAAACCTCTGTCCTATCCAAAGGCCTCACCTTCAGCCCCACTCCCAGATCCAACCAAACAGCCCTCGTCAAAGATTTACTGTCCTACACTCGTACTCTCTGCTGGAAATATCACTTTGCCACTAAGAAAAATGATCCTAATCCTACTCCTAATGATCCAACACCCCAAGACACTATCCAAATTGAACCCTGCCTGGAACAGTTCCGTCCTCCGTCACAGCGGGACCCACCTCCTCTTCCTCAAAATCACCCTCTCCAAACCTTCCAGGAATTTCTGACTTCCAGCCTTGCCTCTCAATCCTTCTTAAAAAACCTTAATCCTACTCCCAACATCACCACTGCTGAAGCCCAGGCTATGCGTGATCTGAAGGCTGACCAATCCATCGTCATTCTTCCGGCGGACAAGGGTTCCACGACCGTGTTACTTGATCGTCAGGAGTATGTGGCTGAGGGACTGCGTCAGCTTTCAGACAACACCACATACAAAGTTTGCCAAGGTAATCCCATTCCCGATGTCCAGGCGGAGCTTCAAGGAAACCTCAGAACCTTAGGCCCCCTCCAAAACCTTTCACCTGACTCCATCAACCTCCTGACCCCACCGACACCCCGCACCCCTACCTTCTACCTTCTTCCTAAAATTCACAAACCCAATAATCCCGGCCGCCCCATTGTAGCTGGTTACCAAGCCCCCACAGAATGTATCTCTGCCTACGTAGATCAACACCTTCAACCCATTACATGCAGTCTCCCATCCTTCATCAAAGACACCAACCACTTTCTCGAACGCCTGGAATCCTTACCCAATCTGTTACCCCCGGAAACCATCCTTGTAGCCATTGATGCCACTTCCTTATACACAAATATTCCGCACGTCCAGGGCCTCGCTGCAATGGAGCACTTCCTTTCACGCCGATCACCTGCCACCCTACCTAAAACCTCTTTCCTCATTACCTTAGCCAGCTTCATCCTGACACACAACTTTTTCACTTTTGAAGGCCAGACATACCAACAATTAAAGGGAACAGCCATGGGTACCAGGATGGCCCCCTCGTACGCCAACCTATTCATGGGTCACTTAGAGGAAGCCTTCTTGGTTACCCAGGCCTGCCAACCCAAAGTTTGGTACAGATTTATTGATGACATCTTCATGATCTGGACTCACAGTGAAGAAGAACTCCAGAATTTCCTCTCCAACCTCAACTCCTTTGGTTCCATCAGATTCACCTTGTCCTACTCCAAATCCCACACCACTTTCCTTGACGTTGACCTCCATCTGTCCAGTGGTCAGCTTCACACGTCCGTCCACATCAAACCCACCAACAAGCAACAGTACCTCCATTATGACAGCTGCCACCCATTCCACATCAAACGGTCCCTTCCCTACAGCCTAGGTCTTCGTGGCAAACGAATCTGCTCCAGTCCGGAATACCTGAACCATTACACCAACAACCTGACAACAGCTTTCGCATCCCGCAACTACCCTCCCAAGCTGGTACAGAAGCAAATAACCAGAGCCACTTCCTCATCCCCTCAAACCCAGAACCTCCCACAGAAGAACCACAAAAGTGCCCCACTTGTGACAGGATACCTTCCGGGACTGGACCAGACTCTGAATGTGGCTCTCCAGCAGGGATGCGACTTCCTCAAATCCTGCCCTGAAATGAGATCCATCCTTCATGAAATCCTCCCCACTCCATCAAGAGTGTCTTTCCGCTGTCCACCTAACCTTCGTAACCTGTTAGTTCATCCCTATGAAATCCCCAAACCACCTTCCCTACCCTCTGGCTCCTACCCTTGTAACCGCCCCCGGTGTAAAACCTGTCCCGTGCACCCTCCCACCACCACCTACTCCAGTCCTGTAACCCGGAAGGTGTACACGATCAAAGACAGAGCCACGTGTGAAAGCACCCACGTGATTTACCAACTGACCTGCCTACACTGTGACGCATTCTATGTGGGAATGACCAGCAACAAACTGTCCATTCGCATGAATGGACACAGGCAGACAGTGTTTATTGGTAATGAGGATTACCCTGTGGCTAAACATGCCTTGGTGCACGGCCAGCACATCTTGGCACAGTGTTACACCGTCCGGGTTATCTGGATACTTCCCACTAACACCAACCTATCCGAACTCTGGAGATGGGAACTTGCTCTTCAATATATACTCTCTTCCCGTTACCCACCAGGCCTCAATCTCCGCTAATTTCAAGTTGCCGCCACTCATACCTCACCTGTCATTCAACAACATCCTTGCCTCTGCACTTTCGCTTCGACTGACATCTCTGCCCAAACTCTTCGTCTTTGAATATGTCTGCTTGTGTCTGTATATGTGTGTGTGTGCGAGTGTATACCCGTCCTTTTTTTCCCCTAAGGTAAGTCTTTCCGCTCCCGGGATTGGAATGACTCCTTACCCTCTCCCTTAAAACCCACATCCTTTCGTCTTTCCCTCTCCTTCCCTCTTTCCTGACGAGGCAACAGTTTGTTGCGAAAGCTTGAATTTTGTGTGTATGTTTGTGTGTCTGTCGACCTGCCAGCACTTTCATTTGGTAAGTCACATCATATATATATATATATATATATATATATATATATATATATATAGAGAGAGAGAGGGGGGGGGGGGGGGGGAACATTCCACGTAGGAAAAATATATCTAAAAACAAAGATGATGTGACTTACCAAATGAAAGTGCTGGCAGGTCGACAGACACACAAACGAACACAAACATACACACAAAATTTAAGCTTTCGCAACAAACTGTTGCCTCATCAGGAAAGAGGGAAGGAGAGGGAAAGACGAAAGGATATGGGTTTTAAGGGAGAAGGTAAGGAGTCATTCCAATCCCGGGAGCGGAAAGACTTACCTTAGGGGGAAAAAAGGGGGTATACACTCGCGCACACACACACACATATCCATCCACACATATACAGACACAAGCAGACATCTCACAAGCAGACATATTTAAAGACAAAGAGTTTGGGCAGAGATGTCAGTCGAGGCAGAAGTGCAGAGGCAAAGATGTTGTTGAATGACAGGTGAGGTATGAGTGGCGGCAACTTGAAATTAGCGGAGATTGAGGCCTGGTGGATAACGAGAAGAGAGGATATATTGTAGAGCAAGTTCCCATCTCCGGAGCTCGGATAGGTTGGTGTTAGTGGGAAGTATCCAGATAACCCGGACGGTGTAACACTGCGCCAAGATGTGCTGGCCGTGCACCAAGGCATGTTTAGCCACAGGGTGATCCTCATTACCAAGAAACACTGTCTGCCTGTGTCCATTCATGCGAATGGACAGTTTGTTGCTGGTCATTCCCACATAGAATGCATCACAGTGTAGGCAGGTCAATTGGTAGATCACGTGGGTGCTTTCACACGTGGCTCTGTCTTTGATTGTGTACACCCTCCGGGTTACAGGACTGGAGTAGGTGGTGGTGGGAGGGTGCATGGGACAGGTTTTACACCGGGGGCGGTTACAAGGGTAGGAGCCAGAGGGTAGGGAAGGTGGTTTGGGGATTTCATAGGGATGAACTAAGAGGCTACGAAGGTTAGGTGGACGGCGGAAAGACACTCTTGGTGGAGTGGGGAGGATTTCATGAAGGATGGATCTCGTTTCAGGGCAGGATTTGAGGAAGTCGTATCCCTGCTGGAGAGCCACCTTCAGAATCTGATCCAGTCCCGGAAAGTATCCTGTCACAAGTGGGGCACTTTTGTGGTTCTTCTGTGGGAGGTTCTGGGTTTGAGAGGATGAGGAAGTGGCTCTGGTTATTTGCTTCTGTACCAGGTCGGGAGGGTAGTTGCGGGATGCGAAAGCTGTTGTCAGGTTGTTGGTGTAATGCTTCAGGGATTCCGGACTGGAGCAGATTCGTTTGCCACGAAGACCTAGGCTGTAGGGAAGGGACCGTTTGATGTGGAATGGGTGGCAGCTGTCGTAATGGAGGTACTGTTGCTTGTTGGTGGGTTTGATGTGGACGGACGTGTGAAGCTGGCCATTGGACAGGTGGAGGTCAACATCAAGGAAAGTGGCATGGGACACACGAAATTCAAGCTTTCGCTTTCCTGATGAGGCAACAGTTTGTTGCGAAAGCTTGAATTTTGTGTGTATGTTTGTGTTCGTTTGTGTGTCTGTCGACCTGCCAGCACTTTCATTTGGTAAGTCACATCATCTTTGTTTTTATATATATATATATATATATATATATATATATATATATAACAGAGGGAAACATTCCACGTGGAAAAAATATATCTAAAAAGAAAGATGATGAGACTTACCAAACAAAAGCGCTGGCAGGTCGATAGACACACAAACAAACACAAATATACACACAAAATTCAGGCTTTCGCAACAAACTGTTGCCTCATCAGGAAAGAGGGGGAGGAGAGGGAAAGACGAAAGGATGTGGGTTTTAAGGGAGAGGGTAAGGAGTCATTCCAATCCCGGGAGCGGAAAGACTTACCTTAGGGGGAAAAAAGGACAGGTATACACTCGCACACACACACATATCCATCCACACATACAGACACAAGCAGACATATTTAAAGACAAAAATTTTGTGTGTATATTTGTGTTTGTTTGTGTGTCTATCGACCTGCCAGCGCTTTTGTTTGGTAAGTCTCATCATCTTTCTTTTTAGATATATATATATATATATATATATATATATATATATATATATATATATATATATATATATATATATATATATATAAACCTGCCAGCGCTTTTGTTTGGTAAGTCTCACATCTTTCTTTTTAGATATATTTTTTTTCCACGTGGAATGTTTCCCTCTGTTATATTCATATCATTAATTTGAACCCAACAATGACGTTTGTTATTGTCACTGTTACATTTCGAAGTCTTTTCTGTCGTCTTATTTCCTCCTTCTGTTTTTGCCAGTAGTTTCCCTGGTGTCTGTATGTGTGGATGGATATGTGTGTGTGTGCGAGTGTATACCTGTCCTTTTTTCCCCCTAAGGTAAGTCTTTCCGCTCCCGGGATTGGAATGACTCCTTACCCTCTCCCTTAAAACCCACATCCTTTCGTCTTTCCCTCTCCTCCCCTCTTTCCTGATGAGGCAACAGTTTGTTGCGAAAGCTTGAATTTTGTGTGTATATTTGTGTTTGTTTGTGTGTCTATCGACCTGCCAGCGCTTTTGTTTGGTAAGTCTCATCATCTTTCTCATGCTTTCAAGTGAATCATCGTCATCATTCATCGTTACAATACTACTGATATGGGAGTGCAGCTGTGGATAGCAGCTGGTAAATAATATGAAAATAGGCTACAGCCCTCTCTCACTCTCAACTCTATTGCTGCCACGCTTTGATGTCCTTCAATTTCTGCAACTGCAGTTTGGTTTTGGTCTCCAAGTTGTAAATAATATTTCACTCTGTATTTTTATCCATGTGACCTTCAGAATTTCAAAGAGAGTATTCCAGTGAATGTTGCCAAAAACTTCCTGTAAATCTGCAATTGCTATAAATGTATGTATCCTTTTCTTCATTCCATATTTTGTGACAAGTCGTAAGGTCAGTTTTGTCTAACTTATTCCTACATTTCCCCATTACCTAAGCTGATTTTTCCCAAGTTTTCCAGTTCTTCTGTGTATAATTTGTGTCAATATTTTGCAACTATGGCTTACTAAGCTAACAGTTCTGTAATAATCACAACTGCCTTATTTTTAATTGGTTAATTACGGTGCGATTTCAGTACAGCACCTGTGGCGATGAAAGTCGTGCACCTGCAGACACAGGATTGGAAAATGTTGCACTCAGTTAAATTAAAGGAGAGCTTTTGGATAAGTGCATGGCCACTGCCTTGCAGCTTGAAGTCTGAGAGTGTTTTGTGAGTTTCGTATACCATGTATGCCAGGTGGAATAGTTTTGTGATGCTATGTTCTCTCAAGGATATCAATAATTCTGAGGGGCTGTCAGAGACATATAAACTTATCTTTCCCTCATTCAATGAATGAATGGATTAGAATATAAGTTGCTGATTTTGGTAAAAAGTACCTTGTGCGAGGCACTGCACATTGGCTTGTGGCTTAGGTACAGGGTTAGTCATAAGTACATCCAGGAGTTCAGAAGCAACTGTTCAGAAACTACAAGACATTCAGAAAATAGATACATCTCAGTGAATGGAGTATCTCTCCAATTTCTTAACTCACGTTACAGATGCTCAGTATTGGCACCACTTGTGATATGGAAAACATCAATACAATAATCAATCTCTTGCTTTAAATGTATCGCAACCCGTCATGGGGTAAAAGTAAACTCATGAAGCAAGTACATCCAGTCTAATGCTGAGGCACTTTGGCTTTGAGTAATCACAAATGTCTGAAAGGAAGTACGATGGAGCACTGTCGCAAAAGGAAGTCTCCATGTATGGCTGTAAATGTGGCATAAGCCATTGCTCCAACATGTCCTTTCAGCTGTTGAGATTCAGCTGTCATTCTAATATGCCTTTAATGCCAAAATCTTGTTTTGTGGATTCCTTGTCCAGTGATAATTTAAAAACCAGTGTGCAGTGCTTATGGTAGGCGTCAGTACTTGTACGTCACATGTTAATAGGATGTGTGATTTGAATGAATTTTTCATTCTGCAGCAGTGTGTGCAATGTTTTGAAATTTCCCGGCGGATTAGAACACTGTGCTGGAGCAGGGACTCACACCCAGAACCTCGCCTTTTGGTGGGAATGCTCACAACAACCAAGCTATCCATGCATAACTTGTGATCCACCCTTAGGGTGTGTGGATGCTGCCACATCACTGCTTACTGTCATGGCACGGTTATAATAATGAATCGGACCCACTGCATCTTACTGGTCCATTTAACCAGTCCTATCACTGCTTACTATGAACTTTTCCTAGCAGTGATATCGAGCTGATTTGTGTTTCGCACTGCAACCATCGCCATGTCCTGAAATGTGAGCTGTGATTGATTACTTCGTGGTCACTCCAGCAGTGCCACCTTTGATGCTGCTAGCACTGCACTTGATATGTGAACATCTGCAGGTAATTACTCCCGGCTGTCAATGAACAGTGAGGCTGCTGTCTAAATGAACAAGGCACCCAACGAGCAGCAACGTGTCATGTGCCAACAGCGCCTATCAGTGAACTTCGCACAGTGTGACTGCATCATAAAAGTACCCTTACAACTTCACTTCTGATGGTACTTTTCTCTTACTTCCCATAATCCTCATAGCCTCACCTGGACTTGCATTTTGGGCAGAATGCATGTCGTGAAGAAATGGGTTAGCTACAACATAGAAAATTGTTTCCAGAATGAATCAGCCATTTTGTTTATAAATCAGACATTCCCTTCAATTCCAGAAACAGCATACTAGGATGTGGCTAAGCTGTATCTCTGTGGTATCCTTTCTTCCAGGAGGGCTAGTGCCACTAGCAATCTAACAGTGGTTCTGTGAAGTTTGGAATATACTAAAGTAGTACTGGCAGAAGTGAGTGCGGATCATGAGGCACACATTGTCCACAGTGGCAAGGTACCGGGTTTGAGTCCCAGTCTGGCACACACTGATGCAGAGTGTAAATTATTCTGTAAGGTATCCTCTAGGCTGTACATAAGTCCTCTGTGGTGTCTTTTCCTCCAGAAGTGCTAGTGCAGCAAGATATGCAGAAGAGAGTGTGTGAAGTTTGGAAAGGAGGAAAATGGTGGTAGTGGCATATATGAAGCTGTGAGGATGGGCTGTGAGTTGTGCCTGCCCACTAAAGACAAGACCTTCTGTTAATGTTCTAATGTTATACATAAAATTTTACAGTTAGGAATGTTATCTTTGGTGACTTTCATATCTTCATCAGTACTGTGTGTGTCACTGTACAGTGTTGGGCGGAGAGTACTCTTCATACTCCTATTATTTTCCGTCTTCTGTATTCCATCCATGTCGACAGTGCATGGGGAAAAAACTTCAGAAAACTCTTGTATAAGGCTGAATTTCTCTAATTTTGGTGTCGTGATCATTGTGCAGATGTATGTTCAGTTAAATGGTAACAGGCTTCTCGACTCATTTTGGCGCGTGAGTTCCTGGAACTTTGTGAATAAGGCTCTGTGCATGTAGCAACACCTTTCTTCCAGTGTCTGCCACTGTAGTTCATTGGACATTTCTGTGGCACTCTTACACTGACCTACCATTTAGTGCAAATCTTCTTTGAATCTTATCTTTTTCACTGATCGAACTCGGTTAGGATCCCAGGCTGATGAATAGTACTCAAGAATTGGACAGACAGTAGTTTTGCCAGTGAGCTCTTTCATTCATGACTTACACTTATTTTTAAGGATTCTTCCAATAAATGATAGTCTGCTACATACCTTTCGCACAGTTAAATTTTATGTGATCATTTCGCCTTATACCACTCCAGGCAGAAACTCCTAGGTTGTGTCCGATTCCTGTGATTGATTGTCACTTGTGTAGTCGAATGATATTGAATTCTTTTTTTCTGTTTACACTTACTACATACATTTTTTATCTTGAAAACCAGCATCCATTCTTTGCATCACATACTGATTACCTACAAGTTTCTGCATTTTGTAACAAGTTTATAAGGTATTACTTAACTGTACCACATCTGTGTTGTCTGCAAACAGCCTCACAGGACTGTAGGCGTTGTCCACCAGATCATTTATTCATTATACATATATCATGAATGGTTGTGGCCCTGTCACACTATGTTAAGGTATGTTGGATGCTACCTTCAGTTCTGACAAGGCCTCCCCATTAAGAATGATATGCTGAGTTCTGTTGGCAAGGTAGTCTGAATTCGAGTTCCATATCTATTTGTGTTTACTACGTGACTGGGGAACTGTATCAAAAGATATCTGGAAATTGGGCAGTGTGGCGTCATCCAGAGTTAGGCCATCTTGAACCTTCTGGGTTCCTAGAATGAAAAGAGCAAGCTGAGTTTCCCATGATCAGTCCTTTCTGCAAACCACACTGATTTCATACGTAGAAGGTGTCTGGTCTCCAGGAATTACATTATACATGCACACAGTATATGTTCCATAATTCTGCAAGAAATTGATGCCAGACTTGAAATTTTTATGAATGTGCCTGTATTCTTTGTAGTTATTTACATTTTATGTGTTTCTGTTGTTATTCCATTCTTTTTAGCAGTACAGTTTCATTTTAATTAATCTTCTGTGGTTATAAGCTAGTTTTCTCAGGTGGAGTGGATACTTTTGACACAAAAATGTTATGAAAGATAACCTCTCAATATGTATAAGGGAAGCATTCTACAGTGTACTGGAATATAAACAAAGTGCTTATGATTGTAGCTCATATTTGAATTTTTCTTCTAATAGCTTTCATATGAGAACATGCAGACACTCAGCTACACATTGTCCTGATCTGCACATTATTGAGACCTGTGATAGAACATGCATAACAGATTATTTGGCACTAGAGGAATATTACAGTCAACCTCTTAATTTTTGCACACACGTTACACTCATGTCTACAATAATTTGTTACATAGTCCAGTCTGTAATTAGTGCCTTTTTTGCCTTGTACTGCTGCTTCAATTCTTCACTGATAATTAATTCTAATACTGTTATTGTCGAAGGAAACTTCCTTTGCTTGCACTACTCTGCTCCTTAATTTTGTCTTTTCTTTAGTGTGTTATGCAACCATGCTATTATTAGCAAACTTCTTACTCTTCAGCTGTGTCTTTCCCAATTTCAATGTTTAACAAATATATATACCACTCTTCATCACTTTCAGCTGCAAAAAAAGTGCAAAGAAACTGGCACATTACATTTAACATTTCTCTTAAGTATTCGTTACTGCCAGATTTGTTATGTAATCTCTGTTCTCCTTTAACTTTTTTTAACTGTGCAGGTTTCTTTGATTCTATGATACATACATTAAAGTAAAGTGGTGATAGGCTGATCCCAAGCTCTAAATCATTTTTAGTATCTGCTTTTGTCAGTTTAACTTTTACTGTTTTTTTTACTTATTTGTTTTCATCCTTGAGCATTTTGCATGCTACTGATGTCAGTAGTTTATACAAACTGAATAATATATAATGGGACATGTAATAATAAAGAAAACAGTTGAATCAAGTAGATTTGCAATCAAACATATGTGTAGTATAAGTTAAAATTTTGCTCTTTCTTGACACAATTAGAAAATTCCTCTGTGCCATAGAAAGTCTTCTTTGTAAGCCAGTTTTGTAGAATATTTCTACAGGTTTTTAATGAGGTAGTATGTGCTTCTGGTGGCAGTGCATTGAACAGTTTTACTCCAATGTATGTATAGCTGTTGTGAGTCTTGCTTAGACTTGTAAAAGGTTGGTCAATCTTTTCTTTGTGAAGTGTGTTGTGACAATGGAATGATTGCCTTAATCTGTAGTGCTCTTGGTTTTCTTTTGTGTAGGCTAGACAACTAAGTATAAATAATGATGATGAGAACATGGAGATAAAAGTCTACGGTTCATGATTCACCCAGTGTGGTTCACATAAAATACAAATTTATTAAGTAAAAATTAAACTTTCATGGCATCTTGAAATCAAATGGTGAACTCATGGCTCAAATAAGAGTATTTGTCTAATCTATAACTTGGCTGAAAGGCACAGAGAGTACTGACGTTCCTTTACTGTGGGCTCACATTTGCTGGACGCACAAGAAGATAACCAACATATCATGTGTAAACAAATGTCATTTTCAGAATGAAATTTTCACTCTGCAGCAGTGTGTGCACTGATATGAAACTTCCTAGCAGGTTAAAACTGTGTGCTGGACCGAGACTTGAACTCGGGACCTTTGCCTTTTGCAGACAACTGCTGTACCAGCTGAGCTACCCATGTGTGACTCATGACTCATCCTCACAGCTTTACTTCTGCCAGTACCTTGTCTCCTACCTCCCAGTAGAGAACTTGACCAGGAAAGGCAAAGGTCCCAAGTTCGAGTCTCGGTCCAGCTCAGAGTTTTAATCTGCCAGGAAGTTTCAAATGTCGTTTTGTAGTTGTTAGTGAATCTTCTCTTGTATTTTTTTCAAGTCAGTGTCTTGTATGAAAAACATTACTACATGGTTTAGCGCGGCATTGTTTCTTTATTGCCTAACCATACCTTTGTCTTCCTTTATTTCCAACTTGTATCTTTTGTTTTTTGTTGATTTCATGTCCATTTTTATTCTTCATATCTGCTGTAGTCAAGAGAATTTCATATAACATCAATTAAATTGTAATTTTATATTATGTGAAGGGTGGGGGTGGAAGTTCGTCCGTAGTGAATATGGATATCTCATCCCATATCATTAAAAAACTCAACTTTCCCTGCTTATTGAGTTATTCACGGTCATTCCTCTGTCTTCATTTACATTGTTATGTAATATAATTTTGTTTGTAGTATTTTCATGCTCTCAGGTTTTTAGATTTTATTTAAAAATGTTGACAATGATGCTTGCACACACCTCTTGTGTTTTATTAGACCTTCACCAAAGCAACTGTGGCTTTTTCTCAATTGCAGTTGTTGGCAAAGTTGCTTAATTTCCCATCCAATCATCAGCATTCTGATCACTTAATTTGACTCAGTACACATTACTGAGCTCTTTATCCAATGCTGTTGTATTCTGTTGTTGTTGACTTGGAAAGTTGTTTGGGTTTGAAATTGTGGTTGTTTTTCTGTTCAGCTTCCTTTTTTTCCCACCTCTGCTTAACAATACAGAGTTTGTCATTCTTAATGAGAGACAAAAAGTTATGATTTTTCTAAAACACAAATTGATTTATAGTGTACTATTAATGGAAAAAAGAGAATTATACTAAAGTTAGTTCATTAATAAAAATAAAAATAAATTAAAGAAAATATTCATGGTAGACAGCAAGGTCGTATTAAGCACCTAATAAGTTCCAGATGAACCTAAAATTGTTGCACATAATTCAAGTTATCTTGGCAGGCAGGAAGTCAAAAACTAATTCTCTAGGATGTATCACATATTTCTCTGAATTCAGACTAGGAGGCAGGCAAGGTAACTGTTCCTTCTAACACTTCTTGACAGTTTTCTCAGAAAAATCACACATGCCTGAATATTGAAGTCAACTGAAGCATGCTATTGTCCTCTGATCACTTAGAGGGCTCACTGTAGACTTTCTACCTTTTATCAACATCACCTTCTTGTCAAATGATGTAAGAAGTGCCAACATTCAAATCAGATCTACTAAAAGATCACCTAACAGGCTTGTCTACTAACATTAAAAGTACAGCAGCAAAACTCCAAGCAAAATATGGGGGCATCAATAATGTGAAGGGAAAAAAGGCACTTTGGGAATGAAAACAAAAACTTCAAATAAATTACCAAATATAATGAGTTATCTATAATTAAAACACATATTATGTACAAAAGATAAATGGTAATGAACAATTTACAAAAGAAACACAACATTTAAAACCACAAAATTGGCAACAACTGCAAGCAGGACTTTTAAAAGCAGCTGAAACTGTAGCACCGCAAACAAGAACATGTAAACACCCATGGTGGACAGATGAGTGTGACCAACTTATAAATCTCAGACAACAGGTATGGAAAAATTGGTTGTGCAACAAAAATCAAAAGACCCTGCAAGATCTCAAAGATACCAGGAAAACAGTCACAAAAGCAATACGAACAGTCTGTAAACAACACAAAGACAAAAAAATTGCAAGACATAGAAAATGATTTCAAGAAAAACAATTCCCGAAATTTCTACAGAGTATTCAAACAAAAATGAACAAAGTACTCTCCTCCATCACTCCAATTCAAAAATGAACATGGGGAAATTGCCCATGCCAACACTGAAAACTGTGAAATTCTAGCAAAATACTTTTCTAAATTACTGAATTGTGAAAAGCCTGCAGAAAAATTTGAGTTCCATCACACACAACGAAACCCAAAGCCACCAAGTTTACAGGAGATTAAAGACATAATTCAGTCACTGAAAAATAACAAAGCACCAGTAGAAGACCAAATCATCGCAGAATTATGGAAAAATGCACGAGAAAATCTTATTGCAAAACTCAAAGAAATTATACATGAAATCTCGAAAACTGAAAAAATCCCCACAGATTGGAAGACAGCAATCATACATCCTCTGTACAAAAAAGGAAGTAAAACAGACCCCAACAACTATCGTGGAATCTCTTTATTGTCAATAACATACAAAATTCTGTCTAAAGTCCTACTAAACAGAGCAGAACCTCAGCTGGATTCAAAACAAGGCAAATACGGTGGATTCAGAAAAGGTTGATCATGCAACAAATCCTTAACTTGAAAAACTCAATGAAATATTTGCGTAGTACTTCAGACAAAAGTTATGTCATCACATTTGTCGACTTTAAAAAAGCATATGACAGTATAGACCGAGAATCCCTTTTTGAAGTATTAGCAGAATTTGGACTAGATCAAAAGACAACAAGCATCATAAAAGAAACACTCACAGAGACCAAATCCAAAGTAAAATTTATGGGAGAATTGAGCACAGAATTTGAAATAGACACAGGAGTACGACAAGGGGATGTACTGTCCCCAGTGCTCTTCAATTGTGCTCTTGAAAAACTTGTTAGTGAATGGAGAAAAGCAGGTGCACCAGCATACAGACTGGGACCAAGCCGTAAGGGCATAGAATTAGACTGTGTAGCATTTGCTGATGACATGGCACTGATCGCACAAGACATTACCGATACACAGAAACAGCTAGAATTATTACAAGAGAAGGCAGAAAAAATAGGATTACAAATTTCATTTGAAAAAACAAAATTTATGACTGATATCAAAGATGCACCTTCTGATCTCAAAATTGGTAATAACTACATCTCTCGAGTTAAAGAATTTAAATATTTAGGTGAATGGATTGCAGAAAATTGTAATGAAAAGAAATCTGTCAGATCAAGAGTCCAGAAGATGGAGACGGCATTTCAAGTAACAAAAAACATTTACAACAAAAAGAGTCTCTCATGGAACTGCAAAATACGACACTACAAAACAGTAATTAAACCCGAAGCTCTCTACACATCTGAGACACTAAACCTTCAACACAGAACACTAAAAGAGGAATTAGAAGTGAAAGAATGTAAAATAATGAGGAAAATCCTAGGACCAAGAACTAAAGATGGTGTGCATTACCCAAAACCCAATGCAGAAATGTATAAAAATATCTCCAAAATAACAGACACAATGTGCATGAGAAGAATCCAATTCATGGGGCATTTAGAAAGAATGGACTCAAACAGGTTAACACACAAAATCCATACGTTTTTAAAGAACAAAACTACAAGACCCAACTGGTACAGACAGAAAAAGACCTGAGAGAATTAGGGTCTCCAAATCTACATGATAGAAATGAAATCAGAAAAATCACACACACACGGGGTTTTGAGGAAGAAGAGAGAAAAACGAACCGACATACATGTCTATGCAATGAAAGCTAGCCCATTCGTTGTTTATGAAGGAATACTGGGCGAAAAGGAAGGCCAACAAATGTTGATTACCTGTGGTCCTAAGAGATCCATCTGCAAAGAAAAAAGAAGAAGAAAATACATGTCCCAAAACAGTGTCCAGTGACTGCAAATGTAACTTAAAACCTGATGAGCCAAGGTGGCCTGATAAATAGGATTTCTTTAGGCAGTTGAGGAAAACAGTTGCAAATCAGTACACTTACGTTAAAATCTAGTTACAAGAATATGTTGCCAAGACATAAATCCACAGAAACACAGAGGAAACAACAGAACTGAGCTACAAAAAAGGCAGAACTTTTTGATCACTTCAAACAAATCGATGGCAGAAGCTGTGGATGGTATTTTTTCCCCAATGTAAAGCACAAAACCATAATGACTTAGCATATAAACATGAAACAAGACCTCTAAACAGTAGAAATCAAACCTGAAGAAGTTGACTTCAACAGAGATTTCTTGGTAGGATGATAGTAGCCAATGGAATAAAGGAATACAAACAGCCAACAAGAAGGCCTAGCTGGCTGTACAGCCCTTTGTAAATAAGAGATGAGTATAGCCTGCTAAGGGAATTTCTACTGCATAATTACAGTCTTTTCGCAGCAGTTTATTTTAGAAAAGGTCTAAAAATCATGAAAATCTACAAATATATGGGATTGTTGACCAGCCATAAAAAAAGTTATGCTCTATTTTTAGAGTCAAGACTTAAGTCAGAAATACTTTCTCCATTTTTAAGGTATTAAAAAAAAAGCCATACTACAGTATCAAAAGACACACATGTTCCACAGAGTTTTATCCCTGATTGATAAGTTTAACATTGTAGCTGAGCTTTCAAACTTTGTTTTTCTGTTTGAAGCTGCCCCTAGTATCACATGAGTGAAGTAGTCATCAGCAATAATGTTATTTGACTGTTTTTCATGTAGTCATGTTCAAGATGTACTTGTTTTCACCCATCGTAAGAAGAGGCTTACCCATTCAAAACTAACAGGTTAACATGGAATCCAAACCATCACACAGTGATATTTGTGTACATAGTATATTGGTCAAGGCAAAAAACTTAGCAAAAAAATTTTCTTGGGGGTATCTACTTTTCTAACTTTTATTTATTTGTTCTTAAGTGAATTTTTACTGTCAAGTGAGTGTCTAGTGACTAAAATACAATTTTAATTCCATGTATTTCATTCTTTTGCAGAACTACGAAGATTGTATGAACAAACAACAAAAGAGTCACTTCAGAGTCACGAAATCAAAAAGTTTGCTGCAGTTGTAAGAAGTTATCTTAGAGCATACACGGATTCAGAGGGAAAAAGCAGCAACAGTAAGGTTTCAGATAATCAGGATGTTATAGGAAGGCATCCTGTATGTAGGAGAAATCTTCTAAGTTTAGAAGATTCCGCAAATTCACAAAACAGGGATGATTGTGAAGAAGATGATTTCATCAGCAGAAATGTTATAATCCATGCATCACCCACAACGCCGACCAAAAGAATTGACTCTCTTCACACACCTAAAAGAAAGAATTTGGAGAGTGGTCCTTTTAGGAGGAAACGATTGGCTAATGGTATGCACAGTTCAGATGCCACTTATGATGGTAGTAACTCTGAACCTAATACAGTGCACACTATATTGGAGGATGTCGCACACATGGTCCAGTGCCATCTGTGTGAAGGTAAAACAATTTTATTGCATTATCACAGTAGTAGTTACAATCTTGACGTGTATTTGGTTTTCCTTTTTGGTTTTTCTTTTGCTTAATGAAGAAAGTTACAAAGCTGGGGAAAGAAAATTTCTTCAAGGGTTTGCAGACGTTGTTGATCTTCCATAGTCCTCATGTACTCAGGACAGCTCTGGTACCTTCCCAAAAAAATTATATTAAATTGTCAATCTTCAAGTGAAAGAAATAATTGAATTTAAAAGAAACTCATAAGGCAAGAAGGTCACAGTAATAAATTAATGGATCGAATGAAACTTGAACACACTTCGTTGGATTTGTAAATGATTTATTTAGTCATGGCATAGTTGTTCAATGAGTTTAGTGTATGTGAAGCATTGGGATTGAAATAGTGCTCATCTTGCAAGAGGTTAGTGTCTTAATTTCATAATTCTGTTGCTGAAGTCATAATTTCCGCATTAAACAGTCAGAAGAATATAATGGAATTAGGGATGCATATAAAGATGTATCTCATTTTTCTTAGGCTATGTGCAAATAGAACCGAATATGACAGAACTTGGCTGCTTGTTTTATTTAAATGTTTTGCATAGTTGTGTCTACTTCACAGTGGATACAGTAGCTGCTCATTTGTTAAAAATATGTGTAATTGAATGTTAATGTCTCTCATCAGTCATTTCATGCTATGAACATCAATATCATTAGTGACATAACCACAATTTATGGCATAGCAGAAATCATTGCCCTGTCATTATTGGTACCAATTGCTGCACTCCAGACTGAAAAGGGGGAGGGGGGAGTACGTTCTGATTCTGTAGCCCCAGTTTACTGTAGCACTTACATTGTGGTAAATATCGCATATCAAAAAATTAATGCCCCAGAAGTGTACAGTACATTGAGATATCAGTCTTAATAGTAATCTGAAGCACCATGTATATGCATAAAGGAAGTGGAGTTGAGTGCAGCTTAAATCTAAATATACTGAAAATGTAAGTTTTTGAGTTTGTAATTCTCAGTTGTAAACAATAAACAGTTATTCATATTTATTATTTTCATCTCATATTTATGAATTTTGTCTGACAGCCTAATAGTCCAGTGGAACAGATATGCTGCTTGTTACTTCAAATGAGATTACTGTTGGTTTCATTGAACGTGTAGGGGCCCTTCCATATATAGAAGGTATCTTTGTGAAGAGTCATCAGATGCATTGTCTCTGGTATTTTAACAGCTATTTGCAATTTCGTTTTTGCACTGTGAAGCTGGAGTCAGCCCAAACAAATTTTGACCATTAAGTAGTCGTGAAGCCAATTGTCGACAGAAAGCATCAGTTTGTTTCCCGTTACAAACAAAATTATTTTTACATCAGAATTTTACATGCCCATTCAATTGAGCTGTCCCACATTAGTCTAGTGTGATATTTGGTTTAGTGTTACGTATTAACTGAGACAGTAAAACATGAAGAATATCTGCCATGACACCACAAGGCAGTGGCAGTCAGTGTGGGCGAGGACAGTGCTGTTGCTGCTGGAGTACCTTCTTGATATCCATGTGTTGTAAAATCTTAGAACATGTTCGAGTGCAAACCTGATCAAGTATATTCAACAGAATTATGTCCACCATTCCAACCAGCATGGATTCTGAAAACATTGGTCTACATCTACATCTATACTCTGCAAATTACTTTGAAGTGCATGGCTGTACCAATAATTACGGTTTTTCCTGTACCACTCAGTTATGGAATGTGAAAGGAATGATTGTTTGCATGCCTCCATGCATGCTGTAATAAATCTACTCTTATCCTCACTATCCCTCAATTGCCTCAGCATCTCTGTGGCTCTCTCCCACGTATCAAACAAACCTGTTTCCGTTCATGCTGCCCTTCTCCATATACATTCAGTATCACCTGTTAGTCTTATTTGGTGTGGGTCCCACATATTTGGGCAATATTGTGGGATGTGTTGCACAAGTGATTTGTAAGTAATCACTTTTGTAGAACAGTTGCATTTCCCCAGTATTCTACCAATAAATCAAATTCTGTCACCTTCTTTACCTACGACTCAGCCTGTGTGACCATTGCTTTTCATATTGCTGCAAAATGTTGTGGACTGGTATTTGTATGAGCTGACAAATTAAGACCGTGACTCACTAATACTATAGTCATAAGATCCTACACTTTTTTATTTTGTAAGGTGCACAATTTTACATTCCTGTACATTTAAAGCAACTCACCAATCTTGGCACCACTTTGAAATCTTATCAAGATCTGACTGAATAGCTTCTTTCAGGCAAGCATTTCATTATAGATAACTGCATCATCAGCAAAAAGTCAGCAGTTACTGGTAATATTGTCCATAAGGTTATTAATATTCAACATGAACAGCATGGGTCCCAGTACAGTTCAATGGGGCACACCTAAAGTTACTTCCACATCTGTCAATGACTCTCCATCCAAGAAATTCTCAATCTGGTCACAAATTTCCCTTGATATCCCATATAAGTGTGCTTTGATAATAAGCATAGATGTGGTACTGAATCAAATGCTTTTCAGAAATCAAGAAATACTGCATCTACCAGATTGCCTTGACCCAAAGCCTTGGGATGTCTTGCGAGAAAAGTGTGAATTGGGTTTCACATGATCAATGTTTTCGGAATCCATGCTGGGTGCCATGGAGGAGCTCATTTTGGTCGAGATATCTCATTATGTTTGAGCTAGAATATATTCCAAGATTCGACAACAAATCGATGTCAAAGATACCAGAAAATAGTTTTGTTGATAACTCCTACTACCCTTGTTGTAGACAGGTGTTCCCTGTGCTTTCTTCCAATTAGTGAGCACAGTTTGTTGGTCAAGACATCTACAATAGATTATAGCTTAGGAAGGTGCTAACTCGGCCGCAAATTCAATATAGAGTCCGATATGGATTGCATCGGGGCCTGATGCTTTATAAATTTTAACCAGTTCAGCTGTTTCTCAATGCCACTGACACTAATACTTATTTCATTCATCTTTTCAGCAGTATAAGGATTAAATTGGGGCAGTTCTCCCGGGGTTTTCCTTTGAGAAGGAGCATTTCAAAGCAGAGTTAAGCATTTCAGCTTTTGCTTTGCTGTACCCAATTGCATTTCCATCTCATCCACCAGTGTCTGGACACAAACCATGGTGTAACTAACAGCCTTTACATGCGACCAGAATGTCTTCTGATTTTGTGAAAGATCATGTGACACAATTTTGCTACGTTAGTCATTGAAGACTTCATGCATTACTCTCCTGACGGCCAAAAGCATTTCATTCCGCATCTCTGTAGCTCCTGTCTTGTATATTTTAACTAAAGTTCAGTCTTGATCACAACACTTGTGTCTCAATAACATATGTGACCGGTTTCGGTTATATTTATATAACCGTCTTCAGACCCATGGCTTCCGTGGAGGATGGTAGGCGGAGCTCTCCTCAGCTGCTACGAAGTCAACTGATGTTCTTCCTTGGATGATGGTAGGCGGAGCTCTCCTCAGCTGCTACGAAGTCAACTTATCAGTTGACTTCGTAGCAGGTGAGGAGAGCTCCGCCTACCATCCTCCAAGGAAGCCATGGATCTGAAGATGGTTATATAAATATAACTGAAACCAGTCACCTATGTTATTGAGACATATGTGTTGTGATCAAGACTGAACTTGAGTTAAAATATAATACTCTATTGATCACTGTTTCCAAAAATATTTACCAAAACTCCTGTCTTGTGCTTTGTTTTACATCTACTATGCAGTAGTCTCTGTTTCTTAGAATTTTCTTTACAGTGACTATATGCCTATTCCCATTATGAACTGTTCTATGGAGCACACATCTATTCAGTACATGGCCAACTCTTCACTTAAACTTGAGCCATAGCTATTCTACATCCTCCTGCCCAGTGACAATCAACTCAGGTCCTCATTCAGATGCAACTCTACTGTGTGTGTGTGTGTGTGTGTGTGTGTGTGTGTGTGTGTGTTTGTTTGTTTGTTTGAATTTTAATTGTTCCTGTCTGCAACTCGACATGTCTTCCTTACAGTAAGTAGCAATCTGTCTTTTCCTACATTGTTGATATTCCTTCCTGGCATTTCCATTGTGATTTTTGCTGAACTTATATAACTTTCTATTTGTTTTAGTTGCCGTTTGTATTTTGGTAATCATTGTTGCCACAACATTGTCATGGTCACTGATACACTATGTGATCAAAAGTATCCAGACAGCTGCAAAAACATATGTTTTTTATATTAGGTGCATTGTGCTGCAACCTACTACCCGTACTCCATATCAGCAACCTCAGTACTCGTTAGACATCGTGAGAGAGGAGAATGGGGTGCTCCCCGAAACTCACTGATTTTGAACATGGTCAGGTGATTGGGTGTCATTTGTGTCATATGTCTGTACGTGAGATTTCCACACTCCTAAACATTCCTAATTCCACTATTTCCAATGTGATAGTAAAGTGGAAACATGAAGGGACACGTACAGCACAAAAGCGTACAGGCCAACCTCATCTGTTGACTGACAGAGACTGCCGACGGTTGAAGATGGTTGTAATGCGTAATAGGCATACATCTATCCAAACCATCACACAGGAATTTCAAACTACATCAGGATCCACTGCAAGTAGTATGAAAGTTAGGCAGGAGGTGAGAAAACTTGGATTTTATGGTCGAGCAGCTGCTCAAAAGCCACACATCACGCCGGGAAATGCCGAACGATGTCTCGCTTGCTGTAAGGAGCGTAAACATTGGACGATTGCATAGTGGGAAAACATTGTGTGGAGTGACGAATCATGGGACACAATGTGGTAATCCGATGGCAGGGTGTGGGTATGGCAAATGCCCGGTGAATGTCATCTGCCAGTGTGTCTAGTGCCAACAGTAAAATTCAGAGGTGGTGGTGTTTTGGTGCAGTCGTGTTTTTCATGGAGAGAGCTTGCACCCCTTGTTATTTTGCGTGGCACTATCACAGCACAGGCCTACATTGATGTTTTAAGCACCTTCTTGCTTCCCACTGTTGAAGAGCAATTCGGTGATGATGATTGCGTCTTTCAACATGATTGAGCACCTGTTGATAATACACGGCATGTGTCGGAGTGGTTATATGACAATAACATCCCTGAAATGGACTAGCCTGCACAGAGTCCTGACGTGAATGTAACAGAACACCTTTGGGATGTTTTGGAACACCGACTTTGTGCCAGGCCTCACCAACCGACATCAATACCTCTCATCAGTGCAGCACTCCTTGAAGAATAGGCTGCCATTCCCCAAGAAACCTTCCAGCACCTGATTGAACATATGCCTGTGAGAGTGGAAGCTGTCACCGAGGCTATGGGTGGACCAACACCACATTGAATTCCAGCATTAGCAATGGAGGGCGCCACGAACTTGTAAGTGATTTTCAGCCAGGTGTCTGGATGCTTTTGATCACATGGTGTACCACATTGGATGTGACATCCTGAGAGAGGTACTTACATCATGAGTGGGTTCCCAAACCATCTGTTCGAGGTAGTTGTCAGAATAGGTGCTTAGTAATATTTCCCAGGATGTCTTGGAGACTGTAGTCATGTGTGTGAGAGTTGAATTTGCGTGTATGTGTATGTTCTATCTTCGATGAAGGGCTCGTTAGCCAAAAGTTCATTTTCTGACTGAGTTTTTGTTGTTCCTATCTGCGACTCAACATCTCTGCTGTATGGTGAGTAGCAACTATCCTTTTCATTATGTTGTTATATTGCATCCTGAATTTTCTATTGCTGATAAATCAGTTGGGATCATTTGTATATGGGGCATGACAAACCCTTCCTTCTGCCTGATCTGTCAGGCTAGTAGTTTCAGTGACAGCTTTTCACATGGTTTAATGTGCAAATGGTAGGAGTACAAAGTTTTGGATGATTCGGATTGTGTAGTATTCTGATCATAAGCAGAAAAACCATAAATGAAACTATCCTGTTTTTTTGGTAAAACGATATTATGAGGAAGAAAATAAAATAGCATGTAGTTGTGTATACAATGAGTCTGATGGTTTGAAAACTGATTGTGAGAAACAAAACAAAACTGCGGGTTTTTACACCACAGCATAGAATTTTCTTTTCCTCAGTCAGTTTTACAGAAAAACTATATGTTGTTTAAAAAAATACATAGCTTATGCCTGTCAGAATCTTTATTAGAGTATCGTTTAATAATTTGAAGTAAGTCGATCAAGAACTTTCAGACTTATTGCTATCAACTCTCCAGTGTGTGTGTGCGTGCGCGCGCTCGTGCGCGTGTCTAAACATTCCACTTGGGACAAATATATATAAAAACAAAGATGCTGTAACTTACCATACGAGAAAGCATTGGTTGTTGAGAGACACAATAAAAAACACACAAATTTTAAGCTTTTGCAACACCAAGGTTACTTCATCAGAAAAGAGGGAAGGAGAGGGATAGACGAAAGGATATGGGTTTTAAGGGAGAGGGTAAGGAGTCATTCCAATCCCGGGAGCGGAAAGAATTACCTTAGGGGGGAAAAAGGACAGGTATACACTCGCGCGCACACACACACATATCCATCCGCACATATACAGACACAGGCAGACATATGTAAATGCAAAGAGGTTGGGCAGAGGTGTCAGAGGCAAAGATGATGTTGAATGACAGGTGAGGTACGAGCGGCGGCAAATTGAAATTAGCGGAGGTTGAGGCCTGGTGGGTAACGGGAAGAGAGAATATATTGAAGGGCAAGTTCCCATCTGCGGAGTTCTGATAGGTTGGTGTCAGTGGGAAGTATCCAGATAACCCGGACGGTGTAACACTGTGCCAAGATGTGCTGGCCGTGCACCAAGGCATGTTTAGCCACAGGGTGATCCTCATTACCAACAAACACTGTCTGCCTGCGTCCATTCATGCGAATGGACAGTTTGTTGCTGGTCATTCCCACATAGAATGCGTCACAGTGTAGGCAGGTCAGTTGGTAAATCACGTGGGTACTTTCACACTTATCTCTGCCTTTGATCGTGTACACCTTCCGGGTTACAGGACTGGAGTAGGTGGTGGGGAGGGTGCATGGGACAGGTCTTACACCGGGGGCAGTTACAAGGGTAGGAGCCAGAGGGTAGGGAAGCGTCTGCCGTCAAGATCCTATCCCTTTGATTCAAACTGACCTGCAGTCCCTCCTTAAAACCTCAGGCCCCTCGCAAGGACTAACACCTCAATCCATAGAACTTCTCACCCCACTCAAACCACACACTCCCATGTTTTGCCATCTTGCTAAGATCCACAAACCCAATCATCCTGGTCTTCCTATAGTTGCTGGCTTCAAAGTACCCACTGAATGTATATCTGCCTTTGTGGATCAACACTTGCAACCCATAGTACAGAAACTCTCCTCCTACATCAAAGATACTAACAATTTCCTAGATTGTCTGAAACCCGTGCCCATCCCACTCCCACCACACACCTTACTTGTCACTATTGATGCCATCTCCCTCTATACCAACACCTCCCATGTACGTGGTCTATGTACTGCTGAACATTTCCTCAGCCAGTGCCCACCTGATTGCAAACCTATGATAGATATACAAACAGATCAGGGGTACAGCCATGGGAACCAGGATGGCCCCTTCCTCTACGAACCTTTTCATGGGCCACTTGGAAGTGGCTTTCCTTGGACCCATAAGTCTTCATCCCCTGGTTTGGTTTAGATACATTAATGACCATATGGGCTAATGGTGAGGCTGACCTACTAAAATTCCTGGAATCTCTGAATACCTTCTCCCAGTTAAATTTCACGTGAGGAATCCCATACCACTTTCTTTGATGTTGATCTTGTCCTCACTGAATGCCAGTTACTGAAAAGAGATCCATTTTGTCTGGTATTTTGCCCACCACACTTAGAATAGCTTTCCGTCGCCCTCCCAATCTCCGCAATATTCTTGTCAAACCCTATGCTCCTTCTGCACACATCTCCCTACCCTATGGCTCCTACCCCTGTGACCGTTCCCACTGCAAGTATGCACCGTCCTACCACCACCTATAATAGCTCTGTAACTGGCAAAACGTATGCTATCAAAGGGAGAGCCACATGTGAAACGACACGTCATATACCAACTATTATGTAAACACTGTTCAGCCTTCTACATCGTCATGGCTACCACCAAATTATCAATTAGAATGAATGGGCATAGGCAGAGGGTATATAATGACAACTCGCAATATCCTGTAGCAGAGCATGCTCTACAACATGAAATTCGTGACCTCAGCATTTGTTTCACCACACACGCCATCTGGCATACTTCTACCCAACCATAAGATATTCTGCTTGAGCCAGAAGAGGTCAATAAATATTTTACAACTACAGTAAATGAATTAAAATCAAAAATTAAACAGTCTGACATACCAGCAATTGATACACTTGTTGATCAGCTACCTAAAGGGCATGAATTTCAGTGACCCTGTCACACCCAGAGATATAATTAATATTGTTAGAAAATTTTCAAACTCGAAAAGCATGGACTACTACTGGCTACCTAACTACACAATAAAAAGGACAATACACCTCATTTGCAATACACTTGCTTTTATTACAAATAAATGCCTTGAAGTTGAAGTTCTCCCTGATCAGCTCAAAATTTCGAAATACCTATATACAAAAAGGGGAAAACACCTCCCTGAAAACTATAGACCAGTGTCTATTGTACCAATCTTTTCTAAAATATTTGAAGCAATTTTCCTCAAACAGCTAAGCAACTATTTTGAAAAGTATGATCTTCTCTGTGATAGACAGCATACTTTTCGACAAGGGAAAAATACCACCTCTGCAGTCCTTGAAACAGTTAATCAGACATTAACTGCATTTGAATATAAACAAACAGTATCACTGGAACTTTGTGAAATGAGTAAGTAATTTGATTATATCCCCTTTGACATAATACTAGCCAAACTAAATTATTATGGTATAAATTATACAGAGTTAGAAATAATCAACTGTTATCTAAATAACAGGAGACAATTTGTGTCAATTCAAAATAGACACTCTTCTGTGAATAGTGTCACATCTGGTGTACCTCAGGGCTCTGTCCTTGGTCCTTTTTTCTTCCTTGTTGCAGTTAATGATTTGCCATCTTACGTAGGGCCACAGTCAGTTATCTGCTGTGTGGATCATATAACCTTAATCAGCACAGATCGAGATTTATCAAACCTAGACCAGAAATCATAGGACACTCTCACCTTAATATTAAATTGGTTCTCAGCTAACAAACTTCTATGTAATCCAAAGAAAACTCAGCATCTGCAGTTGGGACTGGCTAAAGAGGTAGAACAAAAATCTATAAAACTGCTTGGAATACACATTGACTCCAAGCTTAACTGGCAACCCCATATCAACCAGGTCTGCAAACAGTTATCAAGGGTGTCCTATCTCATCTGGAAACTGTCTGATCTAGCAAGTAACAAATATCTCAGAACAGCTTACTTTGAACTTTTTCAGTTTCATATATCTTATGGCCTGTTATTATGGGGCCACTCATGTCATGTCAGTGATGCACTACTGATGCAGAAAAAGCTGCTTTGAATTATGTGCAAGGTTGGTCCAAGGGAAAACTGCTGTCCCTTATTCATCAGAAAGAAAATGACAGTAATAAATCTTTATATTTATGCATCACTGATATATGCTAAAAAGAACAGAACAAAATTTAACACCAGAGAGAACATACTTTTTCATGACACCAGAAACAAAGAGAATATTGACATTCGTAAACATAGGCTGACAAAAACAGGCAACTCTCAGGAAAGTGAACTGTTTGAAATTGTTTAACAAATTACCACATACGGCACTCAATACACCTTTCAATAATTTTAAAAGTAAACTGCATAAATGGTTAACAGACAATCCATACTACAGTCTTACAGAATTCTTGGATACTTGTAATATAGAAATTGAGTTTTAAGTCTTATAATTGCAATACTGTACAATTGATTAATATAGCATAAATAATTTGTGCTTGTAATGTAAACACTAACTAGTAACTTCTTATGTATCTTGACATCATTATAAAGCCTATTTCACTACATGTGGTCAATGGCAAATAAAGAATCTGAATCTCCCTACCCTATGGCTCATATCCCTCTGACCAACACTGTTGCAAGACTTACTCTATACACCCTCCTACCACCACCTATACCAGCCTTGTTACTGGCGAAACATTTGCTATGACATGTCATATATCAGCTGTTATGTAAACACTGTTCGGCCTTACAAATTAACAGTTAGGATGAATTGGCATAGGTGGAGGGCGTATACTGGTAACAGACAACATCCTGTTGCAGAGTATGTTGTACAATATGATAGTCATAATGTCAGTGCCTGTTTCAAAACACGCGCCATGTGGATTCTTCCCCCAGACACCAGTTTCTCAGAACTCTGCAGGTGGAAACTAGCACTACAACATATCCTTGGTTCTTGCCACCCACTTGGCCTTTATTTATGTTAATTTCTTCTATATCAGCATTTCTTAACAGTAACTAGTCCTTTCTTCATTCCGTTTTAGTTTTCTACATCTCTCATTTTCTTTTCTGTCTGGTTTTCACTGTCCCCCTCTCACCTCTGTTACATACAATGCACTTAGCTTATCGCTCTTATTAACTCATGTGCACGATGTTTTAGCAGTAATCTATGTCTTACATATTACTCTGTCGTCCACCTTTAAGCCATCAGGTTTCAAATCTCGTCTGGTGCAGTCCCCAACAACCAGTCTTTCCTTCTCATCCCGTCCGGCAAGTGTCCCCTGACCCATCGTAGTGGGTGAGTTTTTCGAAATCCGCTCCCTGTCCTTGACCTCTCCAATCCATTTCTTTCACCCCTCTTCCTTCCCCTTCAACCCTTCTGCCTGAAGAAGGAACCACTGGCTCCAAAAGCTTGCCTAATTGTAACCTTCTTTTTTTTTGTGTGTGTGTGTGTGTGTGTGTGTGTGTGTGTGTGTGTGTGTGTGTGTGTGTGTGTTCTGCCACTGCTTGATGAGTAGATTTTTTTATCTATTCAATTAGATTGTCCAGTCTATACTTGGTAGGTTAAAGTCACCTCCAACTAGTATTGTGTGATCTCTGTCTTTATGCACTATTGACTGTTGATGTTCTTTGAATCATTCTAGAACTGTTACAGCAAGCTTAATATGAGTGTATATACCTAATTATTTGTCCTTTATGCTATTTGCCTCTACTTTCAGAAACAAAATATTTTTTACTAACACATTCAGGTGGCATCCAAGTCTCACTTGTGCCCTGCCATAGCCAGTGCCTGGGTGAGACTTGGGCACTGTCTCGAAAGGTTTAAAATTATGACAAAATAAATCATTCACAAGAACAGACTCACCTTTGTTGTAACTGCGACCGGGACGGTCGCGGGGTAGCAATGACAGAAAGCGCGGCAGGACCCACGGAGAGGCCCGCGAACAACAACACAACGGGAGAGGACGGACACGACCAACAAAGGACAGAACGTACAGCAACTAGATTGAACAACGGAGTCACAAGGAAACCTAACAAACACGTCCACTCATACACAGAACAAGAAAGTAAGTTGTCTAACGCAAAGCGAGGTGTCAACAGACGTACGCGAGATTAGACTGGCAGGCTGAGTGACAGGCAGGCACTTAAGTGCCCTCACTCTAAATGCAGGCCGGGAGGCGCGCGCCGCCACAGCTTACGGTGCGATGGTGCAGAGACCTCTATGGGTCTTCGACGTCCATGACGTCTGGCGGGGATTCAAATTCCGCGGCGCGCGGTGCCAGATCGCTCACCCCTGAAACTTGCGTGTAGGGATGGAAACGGCCCTGGACGGTGCTGAGGCGGGCGGCAGTGGGAAGAGGAGCCGGGCTCATCAACCGCTATTGGCAGGGAGGAAGGGACGCCCGAGGTATCCATGACAGCCGATCCAGAGTCCAGGGCGGGGGAGGGAGCCGCCGATCCATCCAGAGGCAGAGAGGGCCGGCAGCAGGCCCTCGGGGAGGCGGCAATCGGGGGCAGGGACAGTGACTCGAGGAGGTATACTTGGAAAAGGCCGGGAGATACGGGAAGATTTCACTTAGATTACATCATGGTCAGACAGAGATTCCGAAATCAGATACTGGACTGTAAGGCGTACCCAGGAGCAGATATAGACTCAGATCACAATATAGTAGTGATGAAGAGTAGGCTGAAGTTCAAGACATTAGTCAGGAAGAATCAATACGCAAAGAAGTGGGATACGGAAGTACTAAGGAATGACGAGATACGTTTGAAGTTCTCTAACGCTATAGATACAGCAATAAGGAATAGCGCAGTAGGCAGTACAGTTGAAGAGGAATGGTCATCTCTAAAAAGGGCCATCACAGAAGTTGGGAAGGAAAACATAGGTACAATGAAGGTAGCTGCGAAGAAATCATGGGTAACAGAAGAAATACTTCAGTTGATTGATGAAAGGAGGAAGTACAAACATGTTCCGGGAAAATCAGGAATACAGAAATACGTGTCGCTGAGGAATGAAATAACTAGGAAGTGCAGGGAAGCTAAGACGAAATGGCTGCAGGAAAAATGTGAAGACATAAAAAAAGATATGATTGTCGGAAGGACAGACTCAGCATTCAGGAAAGTCAAAACAACCTTTGGTGACACTAAAAGCAACAGTGGTAACATTAAGAGTGCAACGGGAATTCCACTGTTAAATGCAGAGGAGATAGCAGATAGGTGGAAAGAATACATTGAAAGCCTCTATGAGGATGAAGATTTGTCTGATGTGATAGAAGAAGAAACAGCAGTCGATTTAGAAGAGATAGGGGATCCAGTATTAGAATCGGAATTTAAAAGAGCTTTGGAGGACTTACGGTCAAATAAGGCAGAAGGGATGGATAACATTCCATCAGAATTTCTAAAATCATTGGGGGAAGTGGCAACAAAACGACTATTCGCGTTGGTGTGTAGAATATATGAGTCTGGCGACATACCATCTGACTTTCGGAAAAGCATCATCCACACAATTCCGAAGACGGCAAGAGCTGACAAGTGCGAGAATTATCGCACACTCAGCTTAACAGCTCATGCATCGAAGCTGCTTACAAGAATAATATACAGAAGAATGGAAAAGAAAATTGAGAATGCGCTAGGTGATGATCAGTTTGGCTGTAGGAAAAGTAAAGGGACCAGAGAGGCAATTCTGACGTTACGGCTAATAATGGAAGCAAGGCTAAAGAAAAATCAAGACACTTTCATAGGATTTGTCGACCTGGAAATAGCGTTCGACAATATAAATGGTGCAAGCTGTTCGAGATTCTGAAAAAAAGTAGGGGTAAGCTATAGGGAGAGATGGGTCATATACAATATGTACAACAACCAAGAGGGAATAATAAGAGTGGACGATCAAGAACGAAGTGCTCGTATTAAGAAGGGTGTAAGACAAGGCTGCAGCCTTTCGCCCCTTCTCTTCAACCTGTACATCGAGGAAGCAATGATGGAAATAAAAGAAAGGTTCAGGAGTGGAATTAAAATAAAAGGTGAAAGGATATCAATGATACGATTCGCTGATGACATTGCTATCCTGAGTGAAAGTGAAGAAGAATTAAATGTTCTGCTGAACGGAATGAACAGTCTAATGAGTACACAGTATGGTTTGAGAGTAAGTTGGAGAAAGACGAAGGTAATGAGAAGTAGCAGAAATGAGAACAGCGAGAAACTTAACATCAGGATTGATGGTCACGAAGTCAATGAAGTTAAGGAATTTTGCTACCTAGGCAGTAAAATAACCAATGACGGACGGAGCAAGGAGGACATCAAAAGCAGACTGGCTATGGCAGAAAAGGCATTTCTGGCCAAGAGAAGTCTACTAATATCAAATACCGGCCTTAATTTGAGGAAGAAATTTCTGAGGATGTACATCTGGAGTACAGCATTGTATGGTAGTGAAACATGGACTGTGGGAAAACCGGAACAGAAGAGAATCGAAGCATTTGAGATGTGGTGCTGTAGACGAATGTTGAAAATTAGGTGGACTGATAAGGTAAGGAATGAGGAGGTTCTATGCAGAATCGGAGAGGAAAGGAATATGCGGAAAACACTGATAGGAGAAGGGACAGGATGATAGGACATCTGCTAAGACATGAGGGAATGACTTCCATGGTACTAGAGGGAGCTGTAGAGGGCAAAAACTGTAGAGGAAGACAGAGATTGGAATACGTCAAGCAAATAATTGAGGACGTAGGTTGCAAGTGCTACTCTGAGATGAAGAGGTTAGCACAGGAAAGGAATTCGTGGCGGGCCACATCAAACCAGTCAGTAGACTGATGACAAAAAAAAATCAGAGACCAATGTGTATGGCAGACCCTCGATGGTGAGACCCTGGGCCAGGGCCGTGAGTGTAGCCTGCGTGGTGGTGGATGCCATTCGGACAACATTTGGGTATTTGGAGTAGGCATCAACAATGAGTAACCACATGGACCCCAAAAAAGGGCCCACAAAATCGATATGGATGCGATCCCAGGGCCGGCGAGGCACAGGCCACGGTGCAAATGACTGAGGAGGACTCGCCTGGTGACGCGCACAGAAAGTGCACCAATGGACCAGGTGCTCAATATCGCCATCGATGCCGGGCCAATACACATGCCGGCGAGCCAAAACCTTCATACGGGACATACCCCAGCACCCGAAGCCCAATGCCGAAGGGATGACTACCCAATGGGCATCTGACTTCGTGGCCAACAGAAGGACATCATCGACCACGGAGAGCCTGTGGGACAGGTGGCACCAGGGGCTGAAATCGAACTGCATCCGACGAGTGACATAGGACGACCCACCCATGGACCACATAGTTGAGAACCTGCCGCAAGACAGGACCGCGGCGGGTAGCTGCAGCAATGTAAGCAGCCATAAGAGGCAGACCGTCCAGCGCATCCCGGTGGGCGGAATCAATGTGAAAGCAGAGGACCTCCTGTTGGTCAAAGGCAGGATCGGGGCCCGCTGGGAGACGTAACAATGCGTACGCGTTAGCATATTGGGCGGTGGGCTTATACCGGATGGTGTAATCTTAATTACGTGAAAACAATGCCCAGCACTGGAGACGTTGAGCCATCCACTCTGGAAGGTGAGAGTGGGGTCCGAAAAGTCTAACCAAGGGTTTATGGTCCGTCAGGAGGGGAACTTTGCCCCAAAGAGATAGGTGTGAAATTTTTGGACAGCGAACACGAGATCACCAGAGCCTCCTTTTCAATCTGGGATTAGTTCCGTTGTGCCGGGATCAACGTCTTAGAGGCATAAGCGATGGGCTGTTCGGAGCTGTCGGCATCCCGGTGCACAAGGACGGCCCCAATGGGGTATGCCGACGCATCAGCCGCCACAACCAAGGGGCGGTCCGGAGAAAAGGGAGTAAGACAAGGGGCAGACTTCAGCATCGCCTTTAAATGGAGAAAAACATGGTCACAGGCAGGGGTCCAATCGAAAGGTACCCATTTGCGATGCAGGTGATTGAAGGGTTGAGCAACAGAGGCAGCATGGGGCAAGAACTTTAAGTAATAAGTAACCTTGCCCAAAAACACCTGGAGTTCAGATAAGTCTTTGGGACGAGGAAGGGCCTCAATGGCCACGGCATTACGACCCGAAGGGTGATTGCCGTCTTTGCTAAGCCAGTTGCCTAAGTATTCCTATTCCAGTTGGAAAACAACCCTTGTCCAGCCGACAGCATAAACCAGCAGACTGCAGAGCGTGAAATAAGGCGCTGATGTTTTGCAAATGTTCCTGGCGGGAATGCCCGGTAACCAAGATGTCATCAGGATAATTCACACAGGCAGGGATAGGCTGTGTAAGCTGCTCCAGGAATCGCTGGAAAATGGCCAGCGCCGAAGAGACACTAAAGGGAAGACGCTTGTACTTACACAATCCGAAAGGCGTGTTGATAACCATGATGTTCTGAGATTCGGCAACTGGTGGTATGCCTCAGCCAGGTCAATCTTGGAAAAATACTCTCCCCTGGCAAGCTGGGCAAGAAGGTCTTCCTTTCGGGCAATGGGGTAAGTGTCAACGAGGGACTGAGCATTGACTGTAGCGCTGAAGTCCCACACAGCCGAAGGGACCCATTCGGTTTCCGTATGACCACCAGTGGTGTCGCCCGTGCACTGTAAGTGACAGGCTCCAGCATGCCAGCGGCCTGGAGCCGATCAAATTCCTGCTTGACTGCTGGCTGTAAGGCCACCGGAAAGGGGCCGGGCCTGGAAAAAGTGAAGCTGTGCATCCGGCCGTAGGGTGATGTGCGCCTGAAAGCCGGAAGCACATCCGAGATCCGGTGAAAACGACGACGCAAAAGTGGAGCGCAGATCGTCCAAGTCCTGAAAGGGAACAGTTGTGGAAACGACCTTAACTTCGTCGGAAATTGAAAGCCAAACAGTTGAAACGCATCCAGGCCAAATATATTTGAAGCCGATGGATGGTCGACAACAAATAGGGTAAGGGTACGTCACCTGGACAACGAACTGCCCACGAAGGGGAGTGGAACCATCGCCGTAGACGACCAAACGGCGAGAGGGAGGCAACAACGCAGGAGAGCCCAGCCAGGTATATGTCGCTATATTAATCAGGGAGACTGGCCCCAGTGTCGACCTGAAAACTGACATCCTCAGTGAAAACGGAGTGTGAGGAAAAGCTTCCGTGCTGACAGGTCGTCCTGTGGGACGACCAATTGCAGAGCATGGACTGTATCTGGAGGCCCAGGAGGGGCAGGACTGGAGCGAGTAGAGCGACTACGACAAACCAATCGGATGTGGCCCTCCTTGTTACAGAGCGTGCATGTTTTCCAACGGTGGGGACAATCAGCCCGCGAATGTGCAGTAAAGCACTGTGGGCAAGATGGAAGTGGACCGCGCGACCGGCGACGAGGAGCAACCGGAGGCGCCGATGCCATAGAGACGTTAGACAACGATGAGTCCCGATGGCGCTGGCCTCTGTCGGCTGGGCCACATCAACATCGCGAGAGCGGAACCCGCCGCGTTCGCCGCCACCTGCGGTCGTGCCATAAGACGCTTGTTAGCCGCTTGAGCAATTTCAAAGGAGTGGGCAATGTGGAGAATCTCTTCCAAGGAGAGGTTGTCGAGTTTCAACGCCGCAGTACGGACCTCAGGATCGGGAGCCAGCTGAACCACCACATCTCAGATCAGGGAGTTTGCATAGAAAGCCTTACACTGTTGATTGGTGCACGTAAAATCGCATCGATGGCTGAGACCCTGAAAGTCTGTGACTCAGGAACGATACGATTGACCAGGCTGTTTATGGTACTGGTGGAACTCCAGCTGAGAGGCGACCACTTGGTAGCGTTGGGAATATTAGTTTGTCAGCAAAAGGCAGATCTCCTGGAAAGAGAGAGCCACAGGATCAGACAACGGTGCCAACTTGCGGAAAAGAAAGAACGTGTGCGGGGAGGCCCAAGACAAAAACAACGACCACTGCAAGAAGTCGTCCGTGACTTGAAAAGCTGTGAAATGTTGTTTCAGCCGATGTAAGTAGGTTTCATAGTCCTCGTTAGTGTCATTAAAGGGTGGAAACGACGGCGGACGTGGGAAAGCATCGGACACCCGAGGACTCTGAAGCTGTTGTAGTAACATGTCCCGGGCATCGACTTCGTCTGTTAGCAACTGCAGCGACTTTTGCAAGATGTCTAACTGGAGTTGCTGCTGCTGCTGCTGCATGAGCTGCTGCTGTTGCTCCAGCAGACAGACCATCTTCGCCTCCATACCAACAATGACCACCGTTTACTTCATCGCCAAAATGTTGTAACTGCGGCCGGGACGGTCGCGGGTAGCAATGACAGAAAGCGCGGCAGGACCCGCAGAGAGGCCCACGAACAACAACACAATGGGAGAGGACGGACACGACCAACGAAGGACAGAACGAACAACAATTAGATTGAACAACGGAGTCACAAGGAAATCTAACAAACACGTCCACTCGTACACAGAACAAGAAAGTAAGCTATCTAACGCGAGGCGAGGTGTCAACAGACGTACGCAAGATTAGACTGGCAGGCTGAGCGACAGGCAGGCACTTAAGTACTCTATCAGGGACGCCGCTAGTGGCCGCTGCAACCACGTGTTCCACTGTGTCGCCCTCACTCTAAATGCGGGCCAGGAGGCGCGTGCTGCCACAGCTTACGGTGCAATGGTGCAGAGACCTCTATGGGTCTTCGACGTCCATGATGTCTGGCGGGGATTCAAATTCCGTGGCTCGCGGTACCAGAACCTTCATCGACAACGGAGTCACAAGGAAATCTAACAAACACGTCCACTCGTACACAGAACAAGAAAGTAAGCTATCTAACGCGAGGCGAGGTGTCAACAGACGTACGCAAGATTAGACTGGTAGGCTGAGCGACAGGCAGGCACTTAAGTACTCTATCAGGGACGCCGCTATTGGCCGCTGCAACCATGTGTTCCACTGTGTCGCCCTCACTCTAAATGCGGGCCAGGAGGCGCGTGCTGCCACAGCTTACGGTGCAATGGTGCAGAGACCTCTATGGGTCTTCGACGTCCATGATGTCTGGCGGGGATTCAAATTCCGTGGCTCGCGGTACCAGAACCTTCATGATTACTATTGATTCACTTGCAAACACTGCTGGCATACACTTTTTTACAGCTCTAATGATCTCATTGTTGTTGCAGTTGTCTTCAGTACTGTAAAACCATTATATGACGCAATCCTCCCCATCTTTATTCTCACTAGGAACATGTCATTGTCAAAAACCTCTGAAAGGATTTCAGATTTGTCCATTTTTCTGAACAGGACCATCTCTGAAAGCAAGAGGAACTTCCAGACAAAAAGATAACTATTTGAAATATCAGAATACAGTCAAAATGCTAAATAAGCAAAAAGTACATGAAGGCGATCAAGTTTGATACATCGACTACTGGTGTAAACACCTAAATACACTGCTGGCCACCAAAAATGCAACCCCCTGAAGGGAGCATCTAAATCAGGTGAAATTTGCAGCATGCGTTTGTGGCGACGAGAGATGCACATGATTAGCACTCCAGTGCAGGCGCACATCACGGAAGCCACTAGCGCCACCTGCAAACGCTGTATGCTTCATAGAAGAGAGTGAGCATCTTTTGAGCATGTTTCGGTATTCGACCGAGAAAGAACAGTTGTCTATAGGGATTGCAGATTATCCTTCAGAGAACTCAGTGATCGAAGGGACCGATTGCGCCCACCTCATAGCACCGCTACATGTGATGACAAGACATATTCTGCGTGTGGCAGTGATGGATCACGCTGCTACATCACAACAAATTTGGTTTCTTGCGCAACAAGCATTGTCTGTACATACCATTCGCCATTGTTTGCAGCGGAATGGACTGTCTGCAAGGCGTCCATTACTGTGTTTACCACTGAGCCAATGCCACAGGCGTTTTGCACTAGCAGTGGTGTGATGAACGATGGACATGAACAACCGAACGGTACGATATTGTTTTTACCAACAGATCCCGATTCTGCCTGCAGTACCACAGTGGTTGAGTTAGCGTATGGAGACATCGTGGTGAGACACTTCTGAACTGCTGCCTTATGCACCACCATACCGGTCCTGCACCCAATATTATGGTTTGGGGTGGTATTGGATACCACTTTGGGATCCCCTTAGTACACACTGACTGTACACTAAACTGAAATGTTGGAGCCTGTTGTCGTCCTATACTTTGGGATCCCCTTAGTACGCACTGACTGTACACTAAACTGAAATGTTGGAGCCTGTCGTCGTCCTATACTTTCAGAGCTTTCTGATGGCCCCACATTGGAACAAGATATATCTGGTCAATGATGGCATTACGACTGGCCCAGGATACACCATCCACTGTTACACCAGATCAACTTTGGCAATATGTGGAAACAGATTGCTATATCCCAACAACACATCCAGAGCCTCTTTGATTCAATGCCAAGGTGGGTAGCAGCAGTTATAGCCAGCAAATACTGATTTCATCATCTTCCTCACTTCACCTGGCGCTATATTTTCAGTCATATGTGATCTTTGCTCTGGTCCTCCTCAGTGTTACATTTTGAATGGCCAGCAGTGTAGCAGAAGTAGTTAAAATATATCACAGCAGATGACATCCACAGACAGATTGTAGAAAATGATTTATCTTGAGAACCGTCCGTAACAGATGGCATGCGAAACATGAGTAAACTCAGGGAGCCATCTGCAGTGTGTTAATTAAATTCCATATGGTTCTTTATAGTATTTGTTTTTGTTTCCAGCATCACACATTATTGTTAACATGAGTGTAACTCTATACACAGAATATATTTTTATTCTGTATTTGTGAAAAATATTAGTGAGTGATGTATGACACATTTTTAGATAATAGCAATTATAATCTTGTTATATTCTCAATGTTGGATTGGGGGAAGTGTGGTCAGAAAAATGATTGTATGTAATTATTCTTTCATTTGTCCTTCCTGTTTAAAGCACTGACAAGTTGTAGTATTAAAACACATGCATTTCTGCTTTTTCACAGAGTTCTTCAGTATAGCAGACATAGGAAATCATTCTTCAACCTGCATTGTTCCTGCTGACATTCATCAGCTAAATTCAGAAAGAGAGGTAAGACATCAGCCAATTGTTCTTTGATAACAACAAATTACAGAAACTCAAGCATCCTTTTATTTTACTGGTAGGTAAAAGGCGAGTACACGCAGACAATTGAACTAAATACAGAAATGCTGTTCCTCCAACAAGTATCACATGAATTAATGGAATAGTGTAGTAAGATGTTTAAGTGTGATGCACTCATACATTGTACCAGCCGTCTGACTCGTAGACACACACTGGATGAGCAGTGCACAAGGTCTCATTGCATTTGATCAGAGTATATCTTCGAAAAGATGTAGAAGCACAATACTTTTACAGATCACTGAGGAAAGGTCTATTAAGAAATGTTGATTTGTTTTCACTGCCCCAGGCTTAATTGGTGTGGTTATCTACACGTGTTTGCCATGGCTCTCAGAGTGCAGTAGCAGTAGGCCACAGTACAGTAGTCCACTTAGCAGTCTAATGCTACAAGTGCCATGCAGAACCTGGTCCTCCTATGGAGTAAAGATGCCACATTGAGAAACTCTGATAACTGAATGTTGCAGGCCATGGAAATTAACAGTGCAGACACACCACTAGTGGTTGCTTAAAGCATGGAAAAATTCAGTTTGTCAGATTATTCATGGCAGAATATTGTATGTAAAGGCTGTTAGTGGCTTCAAAGGCACTCATGGACAAGACAAACTAAAATTCAGGGTAGCAAAACAAAAGCAGAAGTGCTGAGCTTCATTCTCAAATTATCCTTTGAAAAGGTAAATCCAGAAGTATTGTCCCATTCAATTCTCGTGCCACTGGAAAGGTGAGTAATATAGATAACACCAGTGATGTTGAGAAACTGCTAAAAGTAAAAAGGCTCTGTGACCTGACGGAGACACTATCATTCTCTACAGAATGTGCAATTGAGTTAACCCCTCTGTTAACCATAATCTATCATAGGTCCCTTGAAAAGAGAACTGTGCCCAATAATGAAAGAAAGTACAGGTCATGGCTGACTACATGAAGGGTAGCACAAGTGATCCTCAATATCCTTGACATACATTTGTTCTAGAATCCTAGAGTTGGTCAAAATTCATTCAGATGACGGATAACCAGTGTAGGTAAAATTATTATTCATTTACACCAATAAAAATATTTGTTTTTTGTGAACAAAAGGATGCACAAATAAAATATAATAACATCAAATCCAAAAACATTTATTGCTCCATTTCTTTTTCACTTATTGGACAGATGTACTTTTTATTGAATTTAGATACTTTTTGGAACCTGTTTTCTTCTACCATTTCATCAGACAGTTTATTGGACTTTGGAAGATTTACCATTGTGGCATTGAAAAAAAAAATCAATTAAAAATATCCACAGACACCGAAGAGAATCTTTTGAAAATTGCCTTTATTTCAGAACACACACACACAAAGAACTACCTACTGGTTACCTTCCAAGAATTTATTACCTCCAACTTGACTTAATTATCTTTCCACAGGTCCGTTCCCAATAACATAAACCTGTCAGTAGAAGAAAGAACAACCATCCACAACCTCAAGACAGATCCTGGTATAATCATCCTCCCTGCACAGAAACCCTTCCCCATTGTCACGATGAATTACAGTGATTATGTGACAGAAGACATCCACCCTCTGAGTCCCCCACTTACTAACCCCCCTCCCCCCACCAAATTGTGATTCCATCCAAGAAGTCTAACATAACCCCTAGTCAAATCCTTTGGCTAATCCTAGAATCTCTCCCTCCCCCAAAATCAATCTCCCTCCTCCTGCTAATGGTAACCTCCCAAAACTGGTAAACCTAACAATCATGAACACCCAATTGTAGCTAGTTGCAGTGATCCCACTGAAAGAATTACTGCCCTTTTCAACCAATACCTCCATCCAATTTGCAGTAGCGTAACCTCTCATATTAGAAATACAAACATTTTCGTCATCGACTTTCAAACCATGCCCACCCTAGTATCACCTAGACCCCTACTCATCATTGTTGATGCTACATTCCTGTGCAACATCTCCCTCCTCCAAATTCCAAAACTAACACTTCATTCCATATACATCCAGCTAATTATATACTCACAAATAACTACTTTTCTTTTGAGGGGAAAATATACATACAAACCCGCAACACAGCTATTGGCACCTGCATGGCTCCCTCGTATGCGCTATCTTCTTAGGATCTAAAAACCCCAAACGCCATGTTTGTTTCATTTTCACTGAAGATACTTCCCTGATATGGACCCCAGCGCAAACACACACCGTCCTCATTCCTCCAAGACTTTTAACACCTTCTCTCTCATTCGTTTCACATGGTCATCGTCAGCCCAGTGTGCCATCTTCCTTGATGTTGATCTCCAACTCATGATGGCACCATCCATAATTCTATCTATATTAGGTCCACTAAACATCAACAGTACCTGCATTTTGGCAGCTTTCATCCCTTGCACACCAAAAAATCAGTCCCATATAGTCTGGAAACTGGTGGCTGGGACTTCTCCAGTGATGATATTACCCTTGCCCAGTATGCTGCAGGTCTCACTAAGGCCTTCACAAACAGGCACTATCCACCAAATCTAAGTTGCATAGTTCTCCCACCCTATCCTCATATATCCCCCCCCCCCCCTCATTCTTCCACCATCAAGAACCTGGTGAAACGAGGCGACCCCTCCTCCGTCACCTAGTATCATTCCGGAGTGGAACAACTTAATCATGTCCTTCACCAGGGTTTTGACTATCTATCATTGTGCCCAGAAATGAGAAACATCTCACTCACAATTCTCTTCTAAAGTGTTCTGCCGCCCGCCCAACCTACACAATATTCTGTTCCATTCCTATGCCGCACTCATCCCCAACATCTTGCCACACGCATCATATCCCTGTGCAAGATATGTCTGATTTACCCACCCAGCACATCCTGCTTCAATCCTGTCACAGGCTTACCCTATCCCTTCAGAGGCAGGCCTGCATGTGAATGCAGCCATGTCACATACTAGCCCTGCTGCAGTTTCTGCTCAGCAATTTATGTAGGTGTGGTCGTCAACCAACTGTTAGCCTGAATCAATGGCCACAGCCAACTTGGCTAAGAGCAGAGTTGACCACCCATTGAGAGAATACGCTGCTGAGCACAGTGTGCTTGATTAAAATGGCTGCTTTGCAGGCTGTGCCATACAAATCCTTCTCCCCAGCATCAGATTTTCTGTACTACCTAGAGGGGAGCTGTCCCTGCAATGCATCCGTTGTTTCTGTAATCCATCTGGCCTTAGTCTCCACTAAACAACTGTCTCAGAACCCCAGCTTCACTCAGACTGCACCTCATCCTCCAAATCCACTCCTCCACCTCAGGTCACTGTTCACTGCTCAAACTGATCGGTGGCAGTAGCCGTGTGTTGCATTCCTATCCTTTGCATCTGTTGTGTCTCCCTCCCACATTTCTATCCCATACACATGCTGTGTCTCCTTCCTGAATTTCTACATAGTGCACCTGCTGCTGCTCCACATGCATATCCTGTCCACCTGCTGTCCTCCCTCTCTTATTAATATTATCCCATGTACTTGCTTCCGCTCCTTCCGAGCTGCCAATTACCCTCCCCCAAACTTCCCTCCTGCTGACCACCACCCTTCTCTCCTCGCCCAGTCCACCTGGCACAACCCCTCTACCCCCAGTCTATATTCAGAACTGCAGTCCCAGCATTGTGTATTCACTTGGCTCAGTATAGGTGTGTGTGTGTGTGTGTGTGTGTGTGTGTGTGTGTGTGTGTGTGTGTGTGTGTGTGTGTGTGTGTTTACTGTAGCTTGAAAGGGGATTTGTCTGAGAGTGAATTTTCAATCTTTTTTGTGTACATGTTGATGACGCAGTGCCCCTACTATTCAGTGAGTTGTTGCATTTACTGCTAAATTATTTAGCTTCAAATCATGATCTTCAGCAAAAAATTGAGAAATCTTCAATTCTTCTCTAATGTTTGGTGAGTAAGTTCAGTGCAGTTTCTTATCAGTTCCACCTTCCAAATCTGATTCAGAATCAACAAGTGAATTTTCTTTTCCTATCACAACTTCATTTTCAGTCAGTTCCATTTTAAGTCGTTCTGGGTGGACACTTCCAGATGGTAGCCATTTCTTTGGCTACTATATATCAGACGTTTATTATTACTCTCCATGGATCATGGACGGCAATCCAAATGAACCATTTATTTTTAAATTGAAGATACGACAGTGCTACAGCAGCTGCTTGCTCTCCATTTGGTGCAGAAAAGTTAAAAACAGTCTTCAAATTCTGTCGCAGCCCTTATCCATAGGATGCTGCCAGTGTTCTGCAATATTTGACGGGACTATCCTCCTGTTGTACAGTCCAAAATTCGTATACCAGTCAGGCAAAATCAGTGTGATTATTGAAGCAATCATCTCACCAACTCAACAAGCTGAAGATACCCATTTGGCAAAACATCATGTTCAGCTGCGCAAAGAAGTCTGTAACTTCCTGCTGAAAATCCTCATCCAACAGGAATCATCAACCCTTCAAGGCCTTTTTTAAGGGACCAAAGGCTTGATAACCACAAGGTCAGGACTATACAGCAGGTGCTACAGTATCTCCAACTTGACATTTTCCATATGGCAGATTGATTGACATCTTGTGTCAAATCATGACCAACATGGAGCTTGGCACACCATTCTACAGCACTGGTTTTCAATAGACATGCTGCCCTCTACACATTCTTCATTCTTTGATGGGTGACTACCGGTGTTTGGTCTTCAGCAGCCAAGAAAAGAATAACAGCACATTTGTCCTGTTTGGACACATTTGGTGATAATATTGCTATAATTAACATTTCCTCATTCACCGCATGTACATCGGAAAGACACAAATGTCACTCAAATCCCTTGCCTACAAGTCGGTGTGTATATAAGCTCATTGGGGTCTTGCTATGTTGCATATATACTGCAGCAGCGCCCTCAGACCGAAACTTTCCGATTGGCCCTTATATATTAACAGCATTGCAGGTAATGTTTGAAGTACTGTTTGAAAAATACTGCACAGGTATTCAGTCAGATCACGATAAGTTTTGAAAGTGGTGCAAAGATTGGCAGCTTGCTTCAAATGTACAGAAATGTAAAATTTTGCATTGTATAAAAGAAAAAAGTTTAATACGGCGCAGCTACCAATCAGTGAGTTGCAGTTAGAACGATCAGCTTATACATAGGATGCTGCCAGTGTTCTGCAATATTTGACGGGACTATCCTCCTGTTGTACAGTCCAAAATTCGTATACCAGGAGTAAAAATGTTTAGAGATATGAAACTGAATAGTTACATAGGCTCTGTCATGGACAAAGCAGGTGGCAGACTTCAGTTCATTAGGAGAATACTTGGAAAAAACAATAAGTCTACGAAGGAGATTTCTTATGAATACCTGTGCAACCCAAGCTAGAATATTGCTCAAATGTTTGGGGACTGTACCAAATAAAACTAAAAGCAGATAAAGAATGGCACTTGAATAGTCACTGATTGTTTTGACTCTTGGGAGAGCATCATGGAGATGTAAAAACTTCATTGGTAGGCACAAACTATCTTGTAAAAGCCTGTTTACAAAGTTTCAAGAATTGACTGTAGATGATTAATCTATTAATACACTAAAACCTGCTACATATTGCACCCATAGAGCTCATGAAGATAAAATTAGACTAACCACTGTGTACACAAGTGCATGTAAGTGATCATTCCCTAGCATGTGGTACAATGGGAAGTACCCTATGAAATACACTTGACAATGGTTTTTAGAGTATGTGTGTAGGTGTAGGAAGTACATGCCAGTTGGAGGGCAAAATTCAGACTGTCGGTGCCCTCATATTCAGATTTAATATGGGACAAAAAACACCTTCCTGGTATGTCTGACATTAATTCCTAGAGGTCAGCGATAGCTGCTATAAATTCAGCAAGGCACTGTCCCTCTCCACTGTTCCATTATGGTGCCAACACTTTGATAGCCTATTTAGGGACGTGAATGTGCTGGACTGATCACCAGTCCTGTGAACTCATTTTCTATTGAGAATATCTAGGATGTTGTCAAAAGAAATGTGCATGTTTCAAACTCACTCTTAATTACTAACTATTATTTACCCAACAGAATGTTCTGTGTGTTCTTCATATTTTCATTGTTTTCAGTTATTCCTTTTATCAGATTTTCATTGGACCATCATACATGTTCTCCTAAACAGATAGTTTTGTTTAGTGCAGTATATTCTATCAAATTCCCAGTACAATTTCCTTGAAACTTTTGCCTTTTCTGCACTTGTTGTTTGATTTCATTTGATAACTCTTTTCTTTCGGAAATGTTGAGCATGAATATTTTTTTATGAATCAAGATTAGCATACCAGATTAAAGTAAACAGCAAGTTCGTTATAACATGACAGTTATACAGACAGGGACAGCAGTAATTTAGCAATGAACTTAGACAAACAGCAGGAGACGTTATGTATTGCTGATCATACACAAGTAAGTTATTTGCTCAGGTATTGATATGCACAAAGAAATGTCTACTGCTCTTCTTATCAGTAGACAAAATTTGAAGAGGAATTGAATTAATAAACACAAAAGTAATTTGGTGGTGTCTGAGGCAGTGCTATTCTGTCATCAGAGGGTTTCAAATACATGTTGCATTACTTCCATCTGCCGTTCTACGGATCGGAGTGTGGAATGTCAGATCCCTCTATCGGTCAGGTAGGTTAGAACATTTAAAAAGGGAAATGGATAGGTTAAAGTTAGATATAGTGGGAATTAGTGAAGTTCGGTGGCAGGAGGAACAAGACATTTGGTCAGGTGAATACAGGGTTATAAATACAAAATAAAATAGGGGTAATGCAGGAGTAGGTTTAATAGTGAATAAAAAAGGTAGGAGTGCGGGTAAGCTATTACAAACAGCATAGTGAACGTATTATTGTGGCCAAGATACACACGAAGCCCACGCCTACTACAGTAGTACAAGTTTATATATCAACTAGCTCTGCAGATGATGAAGAAATTGATGAAATGTTTGATGAGATAAAAGAAATTATTCAGGTAGTGAAGGGAGATGAAAATTTAATAGTCATGGGTGACTGGAATTTGAGAGTAGGAAAAGGGAGAGAAGGAAACATAGTAGGTGAATATGGATTGGGGGTAAGAAATGAAAGAGGAAGCCGTCTGGTAGAATTTTGCACAGAGCATAAATTAATCATAGCTAACACTTGGTTCAAGAATCATGAAAGGAGGTTGTATACATGGAAATGGAAGAACCCTGGAGATACTTAAAGGTATCAGATAGATTATATAATGGTAAGACAGAGATTTAGGAACCAGGTTTTAAATTTAAGACATTTTCAGGGGCAGATGTGGACTCTGACCACAATCTATTGGTTATGAACTGTAGATTAAAACTGAAGAAACTGCAAAAAGGTGGGAATTTAAGGAGATGGGACCTGGATGAACTGACTAAACTAGAGGTTGTAGAGAGTTTCAGGGTGAGCATAAGCGAACAATTGACAGGAATGGGAGAAAGAAATACAGTAGAAGAAGAATGGGTAGCTCTGAGGGATGAAGTAGTGAAGGCAGCAGAGGATCAAGTAGGTAAAAAGACGAGGGCTAGTAGAAATCCTTGGGTAACAGAAGAAACATTGAATTTAATTGATGAAAGAAGAAAATATAAAAATACAGTAAATGAAGCCGGCAAAAAAGGAATACAAACGCCTCAAAAATGAGATCGACAGGAAGTGCAAAACTGCTAAGCAGGGATGGCTAGAGGACAAATGTAAGGATGTAGAGATGTAGCGGCTTATCTCACTAGGGGTAAGATAGATACTGCCTACAGGAAAATTAAAAAGGCCTTTGGAGAAAAGAGAGCCACTTGTATGAATATCAAGAGCTCAGATGGAAACCCAGTTCTAAGCAAAGAAGGGAAAGCAGAAAGGTGGAAGGAGTACATAGAGGGTCTATACAAGGGCAATGTACTTGAGGACAATATTATGGAAATGGAAAAGGATGTAGATGAAGATGAAATGGGAGATACGATACTGTGTGAAGAGTTTGATAGAGTGCTGAGAAAGACCTGAGTCGCAACAAGGCCCCGGGAGTAGACAACATTCCATTAGAACTACTGATGGCCTTGGGAGAGCCAGTCATGACAAAACTCTACCATCTGGTGAGCAAGATGTATGAGACAGGCGAAATACCCTCAGACTTCAAGAAGAATATAATAATACCAATCCCAAAGAAAGCAGGTGTTGACAGATGTGAAAATTACCGAACTATCAGTTTAATAAGTCACGGCTGCAAAATACTAACGCGAATTCTTTATAGACGAATGGAAAAAATGGTAGAAGTCGACCTCGGGGAAGATCAATTTGGATTCCGTAGCAATGTTGGAACACGTGAGGCAATAATGACCGTACGCCTTATCTTAGAAGAAAGATTAAGGAAAGGCAAACCTATGTTTCTAGCATTTGTAGACGTAGAGAAGGCTTTTGACAATGTTGACTGGAATACTCTCTTTCAAATTCTAAAGGTGGCAGAGGTAAAATACAGGGAGCAAAGGGCTATTTACAATTTGTACAGAAACCAGATGGCAGTTATAAGAGTCGAGGGGCATGAGAGAGAAGCAGTGGTTGGGAAGGGAGTGAGACAGGGTTGTAGCCTGTCCCCGATGTTATTCAATCTGTATATTGAACAAGCAGTAAAGGAAACAAAAGAAAAATTCGGAGTAGGTATTAAAATCCATGGAGAAGAAATAAAAACTTTGAGGTTCGCCGATGACATTGTAATTCTGTCAGAGACAGCAAAGGACTTGGAAGAGTAGTTGAACGGAATGGACAGTGTCTTGAAAGGCGGATATAAGATGAACACCAACAAAAGCAAAACGAGGATTATGGAATGTAGTTGAATTAAGTTGGGTGATGCTGAGGGAATTAGATTAGGAAATGAGACGCTTAAAGTAGTAAATGAGTTTTGCTATTTAGGGAGCAAAATAACTGATGATGGTCGAAGTAGAGAGGATATTAAGTGTAGACTGGCAATGGCAAGGAAAGCGTTTCTGAAGAAGAGGAATTTGTTAACATCGAGTATAGATTTAAGTGTCAGGAAGTCGTTTCTGAAAGTATTTGTATGGAGTGTAGCCATGTGTGGAAGTGAAACATGGACGATAAATGGTTTGGACTGGAAGAGAATAGAAGCTTTCAAAATATGGTGCTACAGAAGAATGCTGAAGATTAGATGGGTAGATGACGTAACTAATGAGGAGGTATTGAATAGAATAGGGGAAAAGAGGAGTTTGTGGCACAACTTTTTAACAAGAAGAAGGGACTGGTTGGTAGGGCATGTTTTGAGGCATCAGGGGATCACAAATTTAGCATTGGAGGGCAGCGTGGAGGATAAAAATCGTATAGGGAGACCAAGGGATGAATACATTAAGCAGATTCAGAAGGATGTAGGTTGCAGTAAGTACTGGGAGATGATGAAGCTTGCACAGGATAGAGTAGCATGGAGAGCTGCATCAAACCAGTCTCAGGACTGAAGACCACAACAACAACAACATACTTCCATCATCACCCATGTCTTGCCTGGACTCAGAGCTGCCTCTAGAGTTCATCATTTTGCAAAATATGTTGTATTTCTCTCAGTTTGGTCATTGCAATAGGCCACACATTAGCAAACATAATACCAGAAGCTCATATTTTCTGTCGTTTGTGTTTTTTGTATACTGATAAAGTGTGCTAATGAGAGAAATTTTATAGTCAGCCAAGGATTACAGTCAAGTTGAATGAGCTTTAACTAACAGTATTGTAATGTCAGCAAGTCTGTAATTCATCATTCTCATTGCCTCAAGTTATAAAATGCTGCAGATAGATAAATTCATTAAGGGGGAACATACATGAAAGCAATAAACCTTGTGAAAAAAATTGTGTTGGTTCTTCATTTACTATGTAGTAGTAAAATTTCAATTCCTGAATATTATGATCCAACGCCGCTCCTTAGTGTGATAAAAATAATAATTTGCAGAAGGTTACACGGTGCCATGCCCCTTTCTTGTTCTGCATTTCTTCATATTATTTATTCCTGCTTGTTTAGAAGTGGTTGCAAAGGAGTAAAGTTTACAAAAACTGTTTATATATCTGTTATTACAATCTGCAACATGCCTCATTCCAGCAAAGTGTAATCACTACACTTTAGTAATTTTGGCAAACTGTGAATTCTACAGAGACTAGGATTTGATCAAGGAGCTTTCATACTGTTGACATTGAAGGAAATTGATACAAGGAGAATTGCTGCAGCTGATATTATTGCTACTCTGTTTTAAAATCAGATTAACCAAAGAAGACAAGCAAAGAAAAGAATGCTTGAGGAAGAGGAGGAATATGCGTATGGTTTGCACTAGTTCACCAACTTAATGTAAGTCCTGATTACAAACACTATCCAACCTTTAATTCACGTTTCCCTTAACTTACATTTTGGAATATTTAATACAATAGTGAGGTTTTTATGTAAGAGAAAATCCTTAAAATTTGTGCCCCCTCCGCAACTCTCCCGCGCTCTCACATGCACACCCCTCCCCACACCCACACACACAGCGTATGTGCATACGTATTTGGAGAGCTGTAAAAATTCAGCAAAAGAAGGTATCAAAATTCTGTTCCACAGATATTTGTAACAATGGTGTATCAAATATTGTACAAAAAATGCTTTAATTTCTTTCTGATAGATTTTTCAAAAAAGGGACATTCGTACTCACTTTGTTAAAATAATTTAGTTGTTTATAATTAAAAATGTAAAATGCCTGTAAGCATCAGAACACGTGTGTATGCATATAACATATCTCAACAACTGTGCCAAATGTAGTTACATTGCCCTGAGAACTTTGGGCTATTAAATTTTTTTATCCCCCCCACAGTACTGCAGTTCTGCATATGTCCCCTCTTAAACACTATAAGCAGGCCAAATAAATGAGAGAGACCAATTGAGACCAAGTCTAACTGTCCTCAGTTTTTGTATTTAGAAATTAGGACAACGATATTGTATTGCAGACCCTCTCAGTGTTTTAAGTGTATGTCTCTTAATGTTAATATGAATTTGTTTTATTTTTTTCTGTAATACAAATGATTTATCAATTTCACAAGCAATGGTAATATGAATTTGTTTATTTTTTTCTGTAATACAAGTGATTTATTAATTTCACAAGCAATATTTATTCTTTCTTTCTATTTTTTAGATCTGTCCAATATGTGATGAACTGATTGCGAAGGATTGTATTGAGCAACACGCTGCTCTCTGCGCGGAAAATAAATTTGGGTAGTGCCTGATTATTAGTTGTAATTATTTTCCGAATTGCTATCATGTGAACATCTTCCGGAGAAATTACCTGAACCTTGTGGCCTTGTGGTGCTGTACATACAACATGTTTAATGGAGTTGTAATGATTTTTTTGTGATAGTCTCAAATATTTTATGTACATGTCTGTGTGTGAGTTACTGTGCTTGCTGTCAGCATATTCACTAAACTTTTATGTATTTGTAATTATTTAGCACAAATAGTTGGGAATATATGATGTTGGAGTTCAGTCATGTAAAATTTTCTAAATGATATTATAGTCTTCTTTTGACAGTAAAATTATTTATTTGTACAATCCACTATTGTATTCAGGTCATGGGGCCACCATTATCAAGTGAAAACACTTTCCAAATTCTGAACAGTTTCCAAATTCTATGTCTTTTGAAAAACACAAATGGAGACCTTGGTATTAAGCATTGAGTTGAGCTCTGTAAGGTCATTATCTCTCAAGAGCTTTGTTCTCAGATTTTGTTATTCTTTTACTATCCATTTAGTAACATGTACAATTGGTTGTGGATGCGTCTGAATGGATAGTTTGGCACCAACTGTGGGCTAGGGATATGCTTTGTGCATGAAAGCCCACGAAGATGGTGAGAAGAAAAAAAATCAGCCAAGTAGATGTGATGGCAATAGTAGTAGTACACCACAGACCAGCTGTAGTAGAGGACCAGTAACTCATAGCCAGTCACAGAGCTGTCCTGAAACTGTAACAGGACCACCTGAACAAAGGTTCTCCAGAAGCAGCCACTCGCTGCAGTGTAGAAAAAGATCAACCCCTGGGATGACCAGGAAGAGAACGAAAAAAACATTGCGACAAAGCTTGTAGAGAGCTAAAGGCCCTGCAGAGCTCAGCTTCACTCATAATACCCAGGGCTCCGTTTGTCCGTGCGGTTCGATAGAGTCTGTCATCTTTTTCAGGATATACAGAAGCTGAAAGTATTTCCATTTGGTAATTGCCACACAGCCAAAATTGCAGTAGTGGGTGTACAGATAACAATTCTACAATCAAAACAGGACCATGATGTCATTTACAAAATGTCTCAATATAGTTTATCATGGTGTTTATAATCATGTGGAAAGTTTTACTTTGTTACAATACTATGAAACCAAAGAATTTATGTAGAGTATATATTGTACACTTTATAAAAGAAATGATGTAATATTTTGTAGTTTTCTTGTAAATAGCAAGGTATGAACCATAGTAAAATGTTTTATGACTTATATATATTCATTTGACACCATTCCTGCTCACTTTTGTCATTACATTTTTCAAAGTGTATGAAAGTTCAGAAGAACAGAAAAATAAAGCACATTTTTCAGATTTAAAACTTTCTGAAATCAGTTACTAGATAGCAGCCTGTATATTAATGTTATGACCATGATGTGTGTAAGAATTCAGTACAGTAAGACATTGGCTTTGTTTGACCCATGATCATTGTTTGACCCATGATCAGAAGCATTCGGCAGTGTTTGCAAACTGGTTTTACTGTGCATCTGCAGTAGTGAAGAGTTTCCAACTACTATTGGTTTTTACAGTGCTTGTGTGCATATTCTGTATGTTTCGTTGTTTGATCCTGTGCAAAACTTCCTTTAACTCTGCATTAGATTCCATTATTCTGGAGCTAAAGTGCCGTATTTGGTAAGTAACATATTTTAATTTGTGTGCTAAGAAAATCTCATGTTTAGATGCTCTGATACATAAAAGGTCCATCAAAATCATGTCATTGTTGGTGCAACATGGTGGAGTACAAATCAGGAAATGCGACATCAGTGTAGAATCGTGTTATCTTCCAACTATCAATGTTAACAATTCCAAATTAAGCTACTTTTCAAAGTTTTAAGGCACAAATTCCATGCTCGCACATGTATAATGCTCATAAACAGTATAAGATATATTGCTACTCACAGTAAAGATGACCCTTTGAGTTGCAGACAGGCACAATGAAACTCATTCTGGTCCGAGCTGCTGGAGATGGCAGTTGTGTGTGTGTGAGGTGTGCTTGCTTGTGTTAATGAATGTGTGTGTGTTTCCTTTCCTGAAGCACGCTTTGGTCAAAAGCTAATGTGTAAGTGTCTTTTCATTGTGCCTATCCCCAGCTCAACATATCGTCTCTATGGTGAGTAGCAACCATCTTTTCCTTATATTGTTGACATTGCAGGGTGGAGTTTCCATTGCATAATGATCATAAAATAGCTACAGAAAGCACGTAGAACTAGAGTACAGTTTTAACTGGGCGGAACAGTGTCCAAAACTGTGTGCACATCTTGACGTATATAATAGGTGCATTATGGGGTAACATATGTCATAATTGACAATGATTTGCCGTGATTAAAATCCCCCACCCACACCTGCAACATGCGCGCGCGCGCGTACACACACACACACACACACACACACACACACACACACACACACACACCAGATTAAAACATTGTCATAGTTAGAGAAGGTATGTATAAAAAACATTCACTCAAATAGATTCTGCATGATTGCATACCTCTTTTATTCTTGCATATGGTTATGTTACATTTCTTTGAGACAGTATGTGAAAAAGATGACATTTTAAGAAGAGTTGTCAAGCAGCAAATCATTAAGATTCTTGTGAAACAATAAGAAGACAATGCATTTATTTTTGTTAACAAGTTGTACCTTGTTGAAAAGGGTTATTTTTTTAAGGTAAAGGTTTCTGCTCTATATACATGGAGATTCGTAGATTCATTTTTATGTTTTTTGCTTTACTATAAGCATTCACTTTATTACTATTATTTCTAACAGACTTTGATGTTCTCTGTATGTATGCACTGTCAAGATGTGAATATTGGAAGATCTTTCACATATGTCTATTGTATTGATCAATGCCTTCATGGTTCCTTTATAAATGGGAACAGAGCCTGAGCTAGACAGAGAGTGAGTAACCAGAACATGAACTATTCTATTAAAACAGACGTAGCACAGTGAACAGTCTCTGAGCTTGTGCTAAGTTATGGATGAGTGTAGCATACTTTGTTCAAGTTGTAATTTAATAATGTGTGTTCGTAGTTTTTTATTAATCTGGATCCACAAGTCTAAACATGTAATTTCTAACGTATCAGGAGTTTCAGTTTCCACATCATTCTCATATATTGTTTTTAGATATTAAAAGTTTAGGGATGTTATTCCCCATAATTTCAAGATGAGCTTAATCAGCATTTGTGTATGATGCCAGTCTGTTTTATAGAGGAACAGTAGCAAAATAACTCTTACAATTTGTGATCTAAACTTATCTGTTCTTTTTTTAGTGTGTTTTAATGAAAACAAGATATCCGTGGTGTGGATAATTATATAAAAAACTGTTTTTAAAATATACTCACACTTCACACTTGAAAAATGTAGTGTGATAAAACACTGTATGCTGCCAATCTATAATTTACCAAAGAATGACATTTTGTAAATTTAAGACATAAAGGGTTGTAATTGTGAAAGAATGTGAGACCTAGAGAAGCTAACACACAGAAGTCAAAATATTTCTTGTGAATGAAATGTTTTATTCCCTATTAGTGTAAAGAACAACCCAATTTATATGACGAATGAACCCAAACTTGGGAAGGAATCAGATTTGGAAAAGCAAAATTTATTTAGCAAACCAGCAAAAATAACTTAAATGTTCTGCAAGACAATTAATACTTGCATCACTAATAACGTTGAAATCAAATCCGAAAATTAAAACAGGTACATAACAAATTACTAACAGAGTGTGAATAATTTAAATTCTCTTGGCAGCTCCCAGTTACAAAAAGTTCATTTGTTTCCATTAAATGGGAAAATTGCCTGCCTATATACATTTAACTTTGCAACTTTTGCTCATTTTGATGTTGGAAAAATTTCCTGTGACTGGTTTGTGACAGTTGGAAACCACAATTGGCCATTTCTCATACAGCTTTCAGCAACAGATCACCATTGGCCATTGCTCACTCAGCTTTCAGCAACTCAGAAATGACTGGAATTGGGAGAATCCTCTGCCTGAACACAACTTCTGATCTGTGCATTATCATGCCTGGTCCCAACAGTTCCTCGAATTGCTGTACTGCAGTTTCCAGTTGCAACAAAAAGCTTAAATAAGAGAAGTAAAATCCCAGACATTCAGGCATGGGTGTGTGTTGTCCTTAGCATAAGTTACTTTAAGTTAGATTAAGTAGTGTGTAAGCCTATGGACCAATGAACTCAGCAGTTTGGTCCCATAGGAACTTCACACAAATTTCCCAGACAATTAAGCAATTCGCTCAGTAGAATATACTCCAAGCTCCTTACCTTACATCCATCCACATGTCTTTTGGTTTCATTTCCTGTTTCTCCTGACAACGAATGCATTTTAGTAACAAACAGTAGAGTTTACCCTATTTTACATTCTGTTTTAAATACTCTATATATTGCATCTTTGGTTTAATATGGAATATGAGCCAAAAGATTGCACTTCTTTCAAGTGGCATTTTTAAGTTCAATGCAGTTCTCTTTCTCTGTGTTTAGTGAAAGATGCAAAATAAAAGCTCTCGACCAACACCCCCCGCCCCCCTCCCCACCTATTTTTTACTTTAACTTAAAATCCTGAGTTCTCGGCAAACATTATGAATGTTCCTAAAAATCCGAAACTTCATTTATGTCTTAAGTAACTCCATACCACCTGCAACTGTTAACTTTTTGGTTTACTTGTATGCTGCTGCATAATTTCGGTCTTATGTTAGGCTATTTTCAAGTACCATTTGCTGACTATTTGGTCATCAAAAATCTGCAATGCCAAATGTTGCCACACTGGTCTGTTGTATGTGTTGCATAGAAAGCACGCCACTTAGGCTAGTACTTCAGTGCCGATGTCATATTTGTAAATAAAACATTCCAGCTAACACAGTTGGTATCACATACAATAGTACAAGACATAATCACACTTGAGGTACAGACGTAATCACAATCGACTGAATAGCAGTTTATATGAACAGTCAATTCCTGCACCATCAGTGTGACTGTGCTTTACTGTTCTATGGGATTTTAACATTGTGACACAGTACCATGCCAGTAGTGTGAGTTGAAATGTTTTAATTACACATTTAAAAAAATGAAATGATTGTGTGGCATTGTTGGACAGGAGGTTCAATCCGAGGAAGTTCAGCCACTGGGTTGCAAATCTTACTACAGGTGACACCACATTGGCCGAGTTGCATGTTGATAATGATGAAATGATGATGAGGACAACACAACACCCAGTCCACAAGCAGAGAAAATCTCCACTCTGGCTGGGAACTGATCCTGGGACTGCTGCATTGTAGGCAAACACATTACCACTTAGCTAAGCAGGTGGACAGTTATATGTATAACAATATGAATTAGTGATATGAATATAATAGAGGGAAACATTCCACGTGGGAAAAATATATCTAAAAACAAAGATGATGTGACTTACCAAACGAAAACGCTAGCAGGTTGATAGACACACAAACATACACACAAAATTCAAGCTTTCGCAACCAACGGTTGCTTCATCAGGAAAGGGAAAGACAAAAGGATGTGGGTTTTAAGGGAGAGGGTAAGGAGTCATTCCAATCCCGGGAGCGGAAAGACTTACCTACTTACCTTGGGGGGAAAAAGGGACAGGTATACACTCGCGCACACACACACACACACACACACACACACATATATCCATCCGCACATATACAGACATATCATGTCTGCTTGTGTCTGTATATGTGCGGATGGATATGTGTGTGTGTGCGCGCGCGAGTGTATACCTGTCCCTTTTTTCCCCCAAAGTAAGTCTTTCCGCTCCCACGTGATTTACCAACTGACCTGCCTACACTGTGAAGCTTTCTATGTGGGAATGACCAGCAACAAACTGTCCATTCGCATGAATGGACACAGGCAGACAGTGTTTGTTGGTAATGAGGATCACCCTGTGGCTAAACATGCCTTGATGCACGGCCAGCACATCTTGGCACAGTGTTACACTGCCCGGGTTATCTGGATACTTCCCACTAACACCAACCTGTCAGAACTCCGGAGATGGGAACTTGCCCTTCAGTATATCCTCTCTTCTCGTTATCCGCCAGGCCTCAACCTCCGCTAATTTCAAGTTGCCGCCGCTCATACCTCATCTGTCTTTCAACAACATCTTTGCCTCTGTACTTCCACCTCGACTGACATCTCTGCCCAAACTCTTTGCCTTTACAAATGTCTGCTTGTGTCTGTGTATGTACGGATGGATATGTGTGTGTGTGTGCGAGTGTATACCTGTCCCTTTTTTCCCCCCTAAGGTAAGTCTTTCTGCTCCCGGGATTGGAATGGCTCCTTACCCTCTCCCTTAAAACCCACATCCTTTCGTCTTTCCCTCTCCTTCCATCTTTCCTGATGAAGCAACCGTTCATTGCGAAAGCTTGAATTTTGTGTGTATGTTTGTGTTTGTTTGTGTGTCTATCAACCTGCCAGCGCTTTCGTTTGATAAGTCACGTCGTCTTTGTTTTTACAATATGAATTAGAATAGACAGTCTTATCTGAGTGAAATATACCAATTGCAGTTATCATCGCAGACTCAATACTTGTCATTTAAGCTTTCAGTTTGTCAAGGGAGTGTACCATTTCTGTAAAATAATAACCTATATTTTTATCTCTCTAGTATTCATTTTAGGCACTTTCTGAACAATTTTGTAATTAACTACTAAATGATGAAGACCACACCTTAAATGTAACTGTTTATTATGACAAAGACATGCACAGATTTTGTTCCAGCATTCCCATCACAAAGACTGACCTTCACATGTTTTCAACCAAGCCCATTATATAAAATCAGAATAATGAAAGTTGTAAAAGTACATTGTTGATTCTCTGCATTTCGTAGTTTAGAATCAATGTTTTACATATCTGGATTATTCGGTCATGGTTTAAACATGGTCTTGACAGATATTTCAACAGAAAATAAATATATTGGTGTTTTAGAGCCTGTAACTTTAGTTAAGTATGTGGTTTCAGTTGGGTTAATAGTTAATTATAAAAATTATTTAATAACTTTTGAATGAAGCAGATTCTAATGTTCTTAACAAGTTCTCAGTATTATGAAGTTGTGTGCTTCATAATTCTGGGTGTTTACAATTAAACTTTCTCTACTTGAGAGGACACCATGAAAAACAAGTGATCATAGGACAGTGAAACTTTAGGGAAATCTTTGTAAGGACATGCGGGAAAGAAATAACAAAGAAACCACTGAAAGGAACACATGGTAATTACCACATGAGAGGGCAACATTTGTTAATTGCATACCATATTTACATTCCAGGTTACAAATGTTGCTCAATATGATAACCTTCTGCATCCATAACAGCCTGGAACCACACTACAGACTGCTTTACTGCTGCCTGAAACATCTCAGTTGGGATGTTGGCCACCTCCCTCGCTATGCTTTTCTTCAGCCTCCAACATCTATTAGTGTCCTATTGATAAACCCTGTCCTTCAGGTAACCCCTCAGCCAGAAATCGCACGATTTCAAATCTGGTGATCTTGGTGGCCACATAGTTTGGAATGATTGGCCAGTGGTTCGGTTTTCTCCGAATATGTTACGGAGTAATCGAACAACCTCACAAGGAATGTGGGGTACAGCTCCGTTCTGCATCAAAACAGTTGAGTCCAAAGCGTCTCCCTCCAATAGAGCTGGAATCACATGTTGGTGAATCAGATCACAATAACATATGCCATTCATATTCTATACCCTTCATCCATAGTGTCAGAGTTCCTTCAAGAAGAATGGACCAATCATGAACTGGGCTGTGAAGTCACACCACATAATGATGTGTTCACTGTTCAGGGGAACTTCATGAATGTTCATTGGCAGTGACAATCCCCAATGTGACAATTGTGAGTTGTTAATTGCCCTACTGTGTGTAAAGTTAGCTTCAGCATTTCACAAAATGTTCCCAGGTCGCATGTAGTCAATGTCAATGCTTGCAAGAAATGTAAGAGCAAAGTCTACTCAAACGTTTGCCTTACGTGGCAAAAGTTGGTGAATAATGTCAAGTTTGTACAGATTTCACAATTGTACGCAGCACTTTTCAAATGGTGGACCATGGAATGTGCAGCTGCTGTGACACAGCTCATGCACTGGTTGATGATCACACATTGAGTCCAGCATTCCCAGTCATGGTAACAGTAACTTGTGCAACAGTTTGTTGTACAGTTGGTTGTTGACCTCGCCCAGGAGCAATTCCCAAATTGGAGGTTAATTTTAATTTGATGTGTCAATACTCACAAACAGCAACAGCACTATTGCTGTTTTGATAAAAACAGCTTTACAAGTGTTGCACTGCTCACCCTGTCCGGACCCACGTTGACTGTCTGCAACTGTAATGTACATAGATGGACATGTTTCAAGCCTACATTGCCGTACCGGTACCAGCACCTAACAGCAAGTCATGGCACTAACACTACTAACAATGCAAATCCATCAGTGCACAGTTTGCAAGTCATTTCTATTAAGTTTGGTACCCATATAGTAAATAGCTTCGCATCTACACTATCTCTAGTAGCCAAAGATTAATTATAACCACCCTGTACTTGTGTTTGTGTACGTTCTGAATTGGGCTACATGGGTAATGAATAATATATATTGAATTTATAATGAAAAACAACCAGTTATGTGCCAAAGTTATTGTTTTGTACATCAAGATTCATGTATAAACCAGGTAACAGTAATGTAGTGTTAGTGTACTTGCCACATTGGTAACACCAGTTCCCATCGGATCACTGAAGTTAAGCCCTGTTGGGATGGGCGACCATTCTGTCTGCTAGCTGCTGTTGGCAAATGGGTGCCTTATATACAAACTAAGGAGCTACTTGATTGAGAAATAGCAGCTCTGATCTCGTAAACTGACATATGGCCGGCAGACCGATGTGCTGACCACATGCCCCTCCATATCCGCATCCACTGATGCCTGTGGACTGCGGATGACAGTGGGTGGTCGATACCGTTTGGGCCTTCATGGGCTATTTGAGCAGAGTTTAGTTTAGTTTATTGCAACAGATTACAACATCCCCCACACCCCTTCCCCCAAGTATTGCACATAACACTTATGGGCAAGACTCTGCCAGGCCATGCATTGAATAGAAATGGGAAATTCAACTTGGGGTTTCTCTCAATGAAATGCAAAGCAAATTTAGTAATATACAGTTATTGTGTGTTTACATCACAGACAAATTTTTTAATTAGTAAACGATAATGATGAATTTGTACACTCTATCTTAACTGGTGTACAAGTGTTCTAGTCCACATGATTTAATATAATTTGGTATTAGTCATAAAAACTAGTGCCTGGTTATAGTTACTTGTTTTACTATTGAAATCTCTGCAAATATTTCACAGATGTCCCTCTTTCTTTACATAGCTTGCAAGCAGCTCGGGAACTTAAGTACACGAAGCTTCACCACCTTGAGTCCCACTTCTCACAACTTTGGTTAGGCACTTCACAGCTCAAGTCATCATGCAGTCTCTGAAACTTTGCATTATCCTCATTAGTAAGAGTCTGGCTAGAGAACAATTAACCTTTTTATATAAACACTAACAAACAAACTAAGTGTAATGATAGGCTTACTACTTCTCGTTATAGGACAAAATTCAATATAATGAACTCCTGACAGCACATAGTCACAAGAATTCAAATCTATCAAAATTAGAAATATTACATTGCATTTATCATTTACCATGGATTTGTGGATCTCTTGGAGAGGAGTCTCTGGAGTAGAAGGAGTTGACCAACGGGAAGTTCTTTAATTCACTCGGAAACCGAACTTTATCACTTACAAGACCTTTGAGCCGGCCGTTGTGGCTGAGCGGTTCTAGACACTTCAGTCTGGCACCGCGTGACCGCTACAGTCGCAGGTTCGAATCCTGCCTCAGGCACAGGGATGTGTGTGATGTCCTTAGGTTAGTTAGGTTTAAGTAGTTCTAAGTTCTAGGCGACTGTTGACCTCAGATGTTAAGTCCCATAGTGCACAGAGCCATTTGAACAAGACCTTTGACATGCTCTGGTAAGTTAATGGAGATATGAGTACCCATGTATTTGATTCCTTTTTGTATTAACGTTAAGCTTTTATAGTTCTTATACAGATTGTTTTTGGTTCTGGTATTATAATCATGTTTTGCACTATTTTGTGTAAAAAGAGACATGTTGGAAATGACAAAGGACATCAATGAGTATATGTACTGAGAAGTAGTAGTTAGAATACCAAGTTTCTTAAAGAGATCTCTGCACGATGATCTGGACTGACACCAGATATAATTCTAATGACTCGTTTCTGAATTTTGATAAGGTTCGCTTTGTGAGAGGAGATTCCCCAAAAGATGATTCCATAACTCATTAGTGAATGGAAGTAGGCTCAATAAAAGGAATAATACTACCCATTTGTGTGAATGTCAGAAATGCAAGATCATAATTACTAATAGCTAAATACAGGGCGTTTCAAAAAGAATATATGTATTTCGAATGCGTATATTTATTAAACTTTAAGACATATGAATATGAAACTTTACACACACACATTTAAGGACCTCTCAAGTTCAGATTACAGATGTTCAATATGTCCTCCATCAGCAACACAAACAATATCACATACTCAGGCAAGCATGTCCTTCATCACTGATGTTATGGCAGTATGAATCCGATTCTTCAACTCATCCACGTTCTGTGGGAGTGGTGGTACATAAACGTTGTCTTTAACAAAACCCCACAGGAAGAAGTCGGAGGGAGTCAAATGCAGTGACCATGGAGCCCAGCCGAGACAAGTGAAGTCACCAGCTCCTTGACGACCAATCCAATGGTTTGGTAGAGTTTCATTCAGATATTGATGCACTTGGCAACTCCAGTGAGGGGGTGCCCTGTCTTGAAAAATGAAGTTGTCTTCGTGCAGCCTCGAAAACATCCAGTTTTGTGACAGCGAGATACTGTTGACTGTTAACTGTGTTTGCATCAAAGAAGAATGGGCTGTAAACAGATGATCGGGATATTGCACAAAACACATTGATTTTGGGTGAATCTTGTACATGTTCTATGGCTGCATGTGGGTTCTCTAGGGCCCAAACTCGAATATTTCATTTTTTTACCTTACCACTAACATGGAAAGTCACTTCATCACTGAACATGATGCATTGTTCGAAAGTGTTATCATTGTCAATAGCATCAAGAATCTTGTTACAAAATGCCACACATTTGCGTTTGTCATTAGGATGCAGAGTTTGTAACAGCTGTAACTTGTACGGCTTCATAACCAACTGACGTCTAAAAATGAACCAAATTGTTGTTGTAGGCAGTTGTAATTCCCGACTGGCACAACGAGTTGATTTTGAAGGGCTATGTTAGAAAGCAGTTTGAATTCGTGTAACACGAGGGCAGCCAGGACTCTTTCCTTTACATACACATCTGGTACCTAGAAACTGTCGATACCATATGTGAATGTTCCACCCATTCGGAGGATCAATTTCGCACCTCAACCTGAAATGTCTTTGCACTGTAATAACAGAATCGTACTCTGCAAACTCAACACAAAATTATTTCTGCTGCAGAGTAGCCATTTTAAACATATAACAGTTACCAAGAAAACCAGAATACAACTGATATCTAGTGGCTGTTAATATAAACTGGACTATGTATTATTTTCTCCAATAGCCGAGCCGAGGTGCAGCAATCGATAGTTTGTACAAAATAATACTTTGTAATATGTATATTCTTTTTGAAACACCCTGTATATAGACAAACAAGTATCAGAAAACTATATAGTTTTGGCTATCAATGTAGCTGATTGGAGTCAAGTAATAAAGAAGTGCACAACTAAATTGTGTGACTCGCTAGTAACCATAAGTCATTGACAGATAGGAATTACATCTACATCCATATTCTGCAGACCACCGCAAAGCACGTGGCAGAGGGTACGTCCCATTGTACCAGTTGTTTGTGTTTCTTCCTCTTCCATTCACATATACAGCATGGAAAGAATGATTGTTTAAATACCTCTGTGCAAGGTGTAATTATTCTACTCTTGTCCTCACTATTCCTTTGTGAACGGTACGTAAAAGGTTGTAGTACAGTAAAAGGTTGTAGTACATTCCTAAAGTCATCATTTAAAGCCTGTTCTTAAAACTTTGTTAGTAGACTTTTTCGGGATAGTTTACATTGATCTCCAAGAGTGGTGCGCCAGTTCAGTTTCTTCAGCATCACTGTAACACTCTCCCATGGATCAGACAAACCTGTGACCATTATTCGTGCTGCTCTTTTCTTTATATATTCAATCGCCCCTGTTAGTCTTATTTGGTACGGTCCCACACACTTGAGAAATATTCTAGAGTGGGTCGCATGAGTGATTTGTAAGCAATCTCCTTTGTAGACTCTTTGCACTTTCCTACAGATTGTTACAACTACTATGTATATGCACTGACTGATTTCTGTTGTGGCTTGTTGATACTTTAGTCATAGTACATTATGTTTTTTCGTTTTGAGAAGCGTACAATTTTACATTTCTGAAAATTTAAAACAAGTGGCCAATCTTTGCAACACTGAAATCTTATCAAAATCTGACTGAATATTTATGCAGCTTCATTTAGATCTGCAAAAAATCTGAGGTTACTATTAATTTTGTCCACAAGGCCATTAATGTACAATCCCAACACACTTCCCTGGGGCACACCCAAAGCTACTTCTACATCTGACAATGACACACGATCCAAGGTAACATGCTGTGTCCTCTCTACCAAAAGTCCTCTATCCAGTCACAAATTTCACCTGATATTGTATATTATCAAACTTCTGACAATAAGCGTAGGAGTGGTACCAAGTTGAATGTTTTTCAGAAATCAAAAAATATTGTATCTGCCTGATTGATGTGATCCAAAGCTTTCAGTATGTCTTGTGAGAAAAGTGCGATTTGGGTTTCACATAATCAGTGTTTATGGAATCCATGCTGGTTGGCATGGAGGAGGTCATTCTGTTCAAGATACATCATTACGATTGAGCATAGAATATGTTCCAAGATTCAACATCAAATCAGTGTGAAAGACTTCAGCCAGTAGTTTGTGGATCACATCTGCTACTGTTCTTGTAGACAGGTGTTACCTGTGCTTCCTTCAAACTACTGGGCATAGATTTTTGTTCAAAAGATCTAGGATGGATTATAGTTAGAAGAGGTGCTAAGTAGCCGCAGATTCAATATAGGATCTGTTAGGGATTACAGGGGCTCCAGGAGCTTTGTTCAATTTTAACAATTTCAGCTGTTTCTCAACACCACTAACACTAATACTGATTTTACTTGCCTTTTCAGTGACGATAAAATTGGGGCTATTCTCTTTGGTTTTTATTTGTAAAGGAGCATTTGAAATCAAAGTTTTCAGCTTTTGCTTTGTTATCCTCAGTTTCAGTTCCTGTCTCATTAGCAAGCGACTGGACAATAGCTTTTGTTCCACTAAGAAGCCAGAATTTCTTTGGGTTTTGTGAAAGGTCATTTGACAAAATTCTGCTACAGTAGTCACTGAAGGCTTCAGACAGTACTCTCTTGACAGCCAAAATGTTTCATTCAGCATCTCTCTGTCTATTGTCCTATGGTTTGTTTTACACCTATTGTACAGTAATCTCTGTTTCTATAGAAGTTTGTTTAGAGTGACTGTATACCACCCTCCCATGTTCTACTTGTTACGTATCTATCCTGTGCATGGTCAACTGTTCTTTTAAACTTGAGCTGTAGTTCCTCTACATGCTCCTGCCTGTGCTGAAATTTTCAAGTTCCTCATTGAGATACGACACTACTGATTTTTTATCTCATTTGCTGAACATATACATCTTTCTATTTGTTTTCGTTGTACTTTGGTAATCATGGCTGCCACAACCGCTTCATGATCACTGATATCAGTTTCAATGTGGACATCCTCAGAGAGCCAGATCTGTTTGTTGCCATTAGAGCCAATACATTTCCATCATGAGTGGTGTTCTGAACTGTCTGTTGCAGGTAGTTTTCAGAGAAAGCATTTAGTAATGGTTCACAGGATGTCTTATCATGCCCACCACTAACAAAACTGCAATTTTTCCAGTTGATTGTTGTATGATTAAAGTGTCCACTGATGATTACATTATGATTGGGGAACATACGTACAAGTGAACTGAGGTTTTTCTCTGAAGTTTTTGGTTATATCAGGATATGAGTCTGGTGGACAATGAAGGATCCAACTATCATTTTGTGCCCACCCCTGATACTGAGTCTTGCCCAAACAATCTCAAAGGCAGCTTGAATTTCCATCTTGGTGGATTTGAGTTTTTTGTGTACTACAACAAATATACCACCTCAATTTGCCATTAGCCCATCCTTTTAATATACACTTACATTTTCCACAAAAATCTCATTTCTGTCAATTTCAGGTTTCAGCCAGCTTTCTGTATGTAATATTACATAGTTTCACTGCTTTTCTGGAGCACTTCGAACTTGAGTACTTTGTTGTGAATGCTTCGACAGTTAACCATTATGATTTTAATACTCTCGTCTGTGGGAGGACGTTTCTTTCAATCTTATACTGATACTTCTGGGTTTCGTACAGTTATTGTTATTTGGATTGTATGGAGAGTCACCTAATCTAAAAAACCCTTGCGGGCACCCCACACACAGGCAGTTACCTGAGTAGCAGCCTCTGATGTGTAGTGCACCCCTGGCCCATTTATGCACACCCCACAATTCTAAACTCTGTGATGCAAATCCAGGAAGTCACAGCCTAGCTTGTCACAGAACCTTCAAAGTCATTCCACTCAACTCACAGCAAAGGGGCCACAATCAGTTCTGGGGCCGTGCTGCAAATTGTATTTTTCATTGAAACTGTTCGCAAGGCTGGTCTTCTTTTCTGCCAATCGCTGGAGTGATCTAAGTATGACTTCGGAGCCCAGACAACGGATGTCATTTGTTCCAATGTGTGGCACAATCTGCAGTTGCTTGCACTTTGTTCCCTGAGTTATTGCCAGAATACCCTCTTCAACACACTGGATGAGACACCCAGGCATACATACTGAGTGCACCCATTGTCCTTTCCTGTCCCTTGCTGCCACTTCCCTAAGGTGTTCGTTCGAGCTGCTGACAATTAATAGACTCCTATACTTTTGCATTTGCCTTCTCTTGACATTGGACAAAACAGCTTTCCCCAAAACAGGTGAAGTGAGTCCCACTGGCTTAGTTTCAGTGAGACAGCTTGTTGATTAGGTGGATTGGTATAACACTATGAGTGCTCCCTGGTCCTTGTCCACACTCTTCAGGACACCTAGATCTACCATTGAAATGCCACTCGCAGTCAAGTGAATGAGTAATGACTGATCCCAGACTTTCTACAGAGGAGACAGGATCCACAGGAGAGGATAGTACTTGAGATACCTTTGGTACCATTAGAACAGGTACATGGTTCTCAGTACCTCTTCCAACACAGCAATTCGCAGTGGCTGCCAATTGTTTTACAGTAGTCAAGGCAATTTCCAGCTCCTTACAAACGTTAACCAACTTATCCCGTGTTCGAGGACAGCATTCATAGCAGTGCTGTATTTTGGTTGGTGCAATGTATTACAAGACAGTGAGCAAGTAAACTAGGCCTGCTGATTATCTTCTATATTTGTTGAGCCAAGAAAATTACAAATTCCCTATAAGAATTGAAGCAGACACACAAAAGGAGATTTCTATTAAGGCAAAAGAAATACCTGTGGGAAAAATTACTATTTTCCTAATAATTTTTGATGTTGATTATAGTTATAAACAAACTCAAAAATAAAGTTAATTTATGATAAATGTAGATAATATTTACTCTTCTTTGAGGGAAAACTAGATGTAACACAATGTGTTAGAATATCTGCTACAGTAACTAAATCACAAATGCAGACTTCCTGCTAAATAAGTTATCCAAAAACACTTGTACCAGTAACTTACAAAAATATAATTTTGTAAGCATCCAAAAAATTCCCAAAAATAATGTGTTTCTAGCATAATTATACAGTGAAATTAGAGAACAGTTGTTTTAAATGAGGATACACTTACTGTTCTCAAAAATTTTAAAAGAACACAAATAAGTTTAAGCCTACAATTGACAATAACAGTAGGAGTTTATGGCAATGTTTGGACTGTTAGAATTTTCACATTATGAAGGGGTATTGATACAACTGAAGAAAAATTATACAGAAGCTATGCAAACAGTAAAATATGAAAATTTAGAATTTCAAAACAGCACACAAATCTCGCACATGTGGTCTCACACAAAAAAGAATTCTGAAGTCTGCTTTGTTGATATAAGTAAACATGTGAATTGCATGGATTTTTTTACTTATTTGTTTCTGCGCCAACTTCTACACTGGGTGCCAAAGAAGAACACTGCAGAGTGAGTTTACATTAATCAGAATCTAGAAAAATGTGCAGCATCAATAAAGCATGTCGTTTCCCTGTTGCAGCTAATGAACTACTAGTAATCTTCTGGCCATCCAACCAGTCAATCATATCATAAACTAGTAAACTTTGTTCTAGCAATGGGGATGCCTGTGGTAGATGTAGCCAAAGTTTACAAAAGAGGATGCCACAGCAGTGGGTAATAAAACAAAACAAAAATTGGGCAGACCCATCCTTAATTCGTTATTCAAAGAGAAGTACCAATTAAATTTATACTAAACAGAAGCAAAGGTTTTCATTTATATACAGGACTATGTACATTGCTCTCTTAAGTTTGGCCAATAAGCGAGTAGTACACATAAACATCAAGATTGATTAACCATTACCTTCATAAAAACTTTTGGTTATATACGGGATGGAGAAAAATTGTGTCACAAAATTTTAACCCTGGATAGCTTATGCCAGTAGGTACCAAAACAACTAATGTTGTGTAGGTCGACAACGTATCATTTGTAAACTACAGAAACTTGGCGCCACACACATTTATTCACTGTGGGATTGCCCTGTTACCGTTCATCGTTTGACGGGGAGCACTATGGTTGTCGATTCACATATACAAATGTCCCTCATCCCATGACTGCCCCAACGGATTACACACATGCGATGAATAGGTCTTGCTGTTTCTGTCCACCTCATATCAGAGGCATTCACATGTAAGCTTCGCTTCGGAGCACACACACAGGTCATCTGCGATTTAGTCATACAGTAAGCTTGGTAGTACAGTATTCGTATAAAGAACAACGAGATATGGTTTTTGTTTATGGACTAGCCAACAGTCACGTGTATGAAGCTCGATGGTTGTATGAGGAACGGTACCCAGCAAGACACCACCCACACCCGCAAACGTTTACAGCAATTCACCAGCGACTTGGCGAAATGGGCTTGTTGGCGGGTTATAATGGTGATGCTGGAAGACCTCGAACATGACAGGATGCTGCATTTGAAGAGACCGTTCTCGAGCGCTTCGAGTAAGCATCCACGACAAGTACTCGAGCGGTTGGACACGACATGGGGGTCACTCATCGGTTAGCCTCGGAAGTTTTGATGGATAATGGCCAGCATCCATTTAGTTTCCACCCTGTCCAAGACCTAATTCCTATGGCAGGCTATGAACACAGGCTAGGATTTTGCTAGTGGTTTCTGCAAAGTGCTGCACAAGATCCTGACTTTCCTACCATTGTGTTGTTTACCGCCAAGTGCACCTTCCATTGGGATGACCTTTACAACACTTGAAGCATTCATTACTGGGCAGGGGGAAATCCTCTCATCATATATGTCCATGGAAACAAGGAACAATTTTCGCTCAACATTTGGGCAGGCATTGTGGGTGACCATCTGATTGGGCTGGTCCGTCTACCTCCTTGACTTACCGGGGCAAATTACCTTCACTTTTTGCAAAAACCTCTACCCAGCCTGCTGGAAGATGTTCCCCTTGACACACAGCATGATGGGGCGCGGATATTTAAATGAACTCTTCGATTGCCGGGTAATTGGCAGAGGTGCTCATAGGACATGGCCCAGCAATCACCAGACCTCACGAACCACCTATAAACGAAGAGGAATTAATGGATCACATTCAACACATGCCACCAATTACATCAGGGCAATGACAGGAATCTTTGAAAGAGTTCGGCAAAACACCGTTTGATGTTACCAAGTTTGTGTCGCGTCAGAGGGTCACTAGCTCAAGCACCTGCTTTAAGAAAACAATATCCTAGCTACAAAAAAGGCCGTTTTCAGGGCCAACACAATTTGTAAAAGACTTTCTGTATGCGAACTAACAGCTGTTGACGGGTTTGTTCTCGGTATGTCTTATCATGAAACTATAATGGATGTGTCGGGACCCCGGCAGATTCACCCCCAGGCCCCCTAGAGGGGGAGGCTGGAATGCTACCACCGAGTGTGCGGGCTGCCTTAGATATATCGCAATCTCCAGCAAGCAAAACATTCGTGGTCATGCGTTGTCCAGAGCATCCGGCAACAGGGCAACCCCGTGGCCAATCGGAGTGCGTGGCACCAAATTTCCGTAGTTTTAAAAATTTTGCATTGTCGACATACACAACATTAATAATTTTGGTTCCTACTGGCATCAGCTATCCAGCGTTAAAATTTTGTGACTTCATTTTTCTTCACTCTGTATAGACATATTGATTGGGTATAGTAGTTTTATAATTACACTGTTTAATGTTCACAGTGTGGATATAGGTAATATGACAAAACAAGTAGTACGTCAATCCACGTTATGAACGTGTGAAGCTACACTGAGTGAAATCCATTAGTCTCTTTTGCTTCATATCTTATACTGTGTATTGATGTAGAAGTAGTCTTAAGTATCAGTTCTCTTAGTATGGATCATAAATGATGCAAGAGCACAGATCATTTCTTATGCTCCTTTCAACCCCAAACAAATTACTGGATGTTAAAAACTAATAAAGTGGCAGACGGTAAACACACATCAGTATTTACAATCTTCGATAATCATTAAAGGTCACAATATTTATCAATTACAAGTTTGTCATTTTTTTCCATTTGGACATAATATGTTGACAACACAATCTCAGAATGAAGAATCTCCTTCCAAAATAATGACCTTTTCATTTTTGTAATTATGTATAAGTGGTTTGGCTTGTACAAAGTACCTTTGTTTCCTAATACTATAGCTGCACAGTAATTGATTTGTAAAATTACACACACATGCTCCGCTGTGCAGTGGAAGTGACACGCAGTTTGTAGCCTCTCCTCGCTAGTACCAGCCTGCTGATCACCTCACATACGTGCGGAATGGTGGGGTTCAAAAATGTACATGACATCAACATTTTAGGTGACATTAACACATACAATTTATTCATCTGAAGTCAAGTTATTAATTACAGTGACTAGTTTTTATACTACAAACAACTATTAGCACAAGTCTATAAGCCAGCACACACTGTAATTGTACGGTGGGAAGTAACTGGTTCTATTGTGGCATAAAACTTAGCAATGCTTATTTATACAAAACTGACAGTTCATAGTTAGAACAGTCCTTTAGCAAATTGTTAAGGAAAATTACACTTTGGTAGTCCATTAAGTGAGCCCATCGCACAAATTCATTCCAGTGACAATAACAGTTCACGCTCTTGGTAATTACAACACAGTTCATTTCAAACATTCATTAATTTAGGTGCCAGAAATCACTTGTATATAATTAAAGTACTTGAGTTCCATGATCAATGGAGTGCATATTCTTGCAAACAAATACATAATTGTGGTTTGAGGTGAACAACGAGAGTGCCTCCAACACTGATTAACTGTTCACTTTTAAATCACAGACTATTTTGTGTGGCACTTGACTACTTATAGACTGGTGTAAGAACAAACTGTTACTTTTAAAAGTATATAATGCTTTGAAATATGGCTACATTGGCATTTATTTTTTCTGATGAACTACAAGAATTAATAGAAATCTGAATTCCAGAAATTTGCTGGTTACAAATTATTAAATTTCAGTGACACTATTTTTCTTCTGCATTGTGCTTTCCTTCTTGTAGATGAATAGACACCATATTGCAAATCGAAGTGCATTATATGAAATAATTAATTACTGCATTAATTAATCAATGCCATATGTCAGATGGTACAGAAAAAATAGGAGAAAGTCCACCTGCTTTGTCACTTATCCTCCCCCCTTGAGTTATATATATTATAGTATCCCCATCAACACACAGTGCTATGGAGCCACGTGAGCTGGCGAGGGTAGTGCAATGAGACAAAGTGGAAACCTGTGATGGAATGTGTAACTGACATGCAGTATAGGCTGACCCACTGGGATGAGGTGTTTACGTGCAGGTGGCAATAAGCCGAGTGGGCCAGTGTTTACACTGAGTTCAACCATTGTGGACCTCCCCTTGCACATAGTGCTGAGTGTTGTTGCTGAGTGCTCAGTTGTTGACCACCTGCGTGCTGAGTTTACTCCTGTGCATATCTCTACATGCTTTCGGACTCTCTGCTTCCTGTGGATTGACTCACTAGGTGAGTTCCATTTTCTCTCAAGGATTTCTGGCCCCTGATTATTACCAAGCCATCATTAGCCCGGGAAGTACCTGTGCCGATTGTGTAGCATTGCAGTGTTGTACATCTGTACAGATACTAAATAGGCAGATACTGCCAAATAGCTGTCTGTATAATCCAGTGTCTAGGCAATTAACTATTTCAAAATTTTCACTTAGATCATTACAGAATTTCATAAAACATGAGTTGAAATTATTATGTACCTAAATGAAGTACAATGCTAAACCTGAGGTTACGAAGGTTAGGTGGACGGCGGAAAGACACTCTTGGTGGAGTGGGGAGGATTTCATGAAGGATATATATATAGGGAAACATTCCACGTGGGAAAAATATATCTAAAAACAAAGATGATGTGACTTACCGAACGAAAGCGCTGGCAGGACGATAGACACACAAACAAACACAAACACACACACAAAATTCAAGCTTTCGCAACAAACTGTTGCCTCATCAGGAAAGAGGGAAGGAGAGGGAAAGACGAAAGGATGTGGGTTTTAAGGGAGAGGGTAAGGAGTCATTCCAATCCCTGGAGTGGAAAGACTTACCTTAGGGGGAAAAAAGGACAGGTATACACTCGCACACACACACATATCCATACGCACATACACAGATACAAGCAGACATTTGTAAAGGTAAAAAGTTTGGGCAGAGATGTCAGTCAAGGCGGAAGTACAGAGGCAAAGATGTTGTTGAAAGACAGGTGAGGTATGAGTGGTGGCAAATTGAAATTAGTGGAGATTGAGGCCTGGCGGATAACGAGAAGAATTTGCCGCCGCTCATACCTCACCTGTCTTTCAACATCTTTGCCTCTGTACTTCCGCCTCGACTGACATCTCTGCCCAAACTCTTTGCCTTTACAAATGTCTGCTTGTGTGTGTGTATGTGCGGATGGATATGTGTGTGTGTGCAAGTGTATACCTGTCCTTTTTTCCCCCTAAGGTAAGTCTTTCCACTCCCGGGATTGGAATGACTCCTTACCCTCTCCCTTAAAACCCACATCCTTTTCGTCTTTCCCTCTCCTTCCCTCTTTCCTGATGAGACAACAGTTTGTTGCGAAAGCTTGAATTTCGTGTGTATGTTTGTGTGTCTATCGACCTGCCAGCACTTTCGTTCGGTAAGTCACATCATCTGTATTTTTAGATATATTTTTCCCACGTGGAGTTTCCCTCTATTATAGAGGGAAACATTCCACGTGGGAAAAATATATCTAAAAACAAAGATGATGTAACTTACCAAATGAACCAACGCTTTCATTTGGTAAGTTACGTCATGATGTGACTTACCAAACGAAAGTGCTGGCAGGTCGATAGACACACAAACAAACACAAACATACACACAAAATTCAAGCTTCCGCAACCAACGGTTGCTTCATCAGGAAAGAGGGAAGGAGAGGGAAAGACGAAAGGATGTGGGTTTTAAGGGAGTGGGTAAGGAGTCATTCCAATCCCGGGAGCAGAAAGACTACCTTAGGGGGAAAAAAGGACAGGTATACACTCGCGCACACACACATATCCATCCGCACATACACAGACACAAGCAGACATTTGAAAGGCAAAGAGTTTGGGCAGAGATGTCAGTCGAGGCGGAAGTACAGAGGCAAAGATGTTGTTGAAAGACAGGTGAGGCATGAGTGGCGGAAACTTGAAATTAGTGGAGGTTGAGGCCTGGCGTATAATGAGAAGAGAGGATATACTGAAGGGCAAGTTCCCATCTCCGGAGTTCTGATAGGTTGGTGTTAGTGGGAAGTATCCAGATAACCCGGATGGTGTAACACTGTGCCAAGATGTGCTGGCCGTGCACCAAGGCATGTTTAGCCACAGGGTGATCCTCATTACCAACAAAAACTGTCTGCCTGTGTCCATTCATGCGAATGGACAGTTTGTTGCTGGTCATTCCCACATAGAAAGCTTCACAGTGTAGGCAGGTCAGTTGGTAAATCATGTGGGTGCTTCCACATGTGGCTCTGCCTTTGATCGTGTACACCTTCCGGGTTACAGGACTGGAGTAGGAGGTGGTGGGAGGGTGCATGGGACAGGTTTTACACCGGGGGCAGTTACAAGGGTAGGAGCCAGAGGGTAGGGAAGGTAGTTTGGGGATTTCATAGGGATGAACTAAGAGGTTACGAAGGTTAGGTGGACGGCGGAAAGACACTCTTGGTGGAGTGGGGAGGATTTCATGAAGGATGGATCTCATTTCAGGGCAGGATTTGAGGAAGTCGTATCCCTGCTGGAGAGCCACATTCAGAGTCTGATCCAGTCCCGGAAATTATCCTGTCACAAGTGGGGCACTTTTGTGTTTCTTCTGTGGGAGGTTCTGGGTTTGAGGGGACGAGGAAGTGGCTGTGGTTATTTGCTTCTGTACCAGGTTGGGAGGGTAGTTGCGGGATGCGAAAGCTGTTGTCAGGTTGTTGGTGTAATGGTTCAGGGATTCCAGACTGGAGCAGATTCGTTTGCCATGAAGACCTAGGCTGTAGGGAAGGGACCGTTTGATGTGGAATGGGTGGCAGCTGTCATAATGGAGGTACTGTTGCTTGTTGGTGGGTTTGATGTGGACGGACGTGTGAAGCTGGCCATTGGACAGATGGAGGTCAACGTCAAGGAAAGTGGCATGGGATTTGGAGTAGGACCAGGTGAATCTGATGGAACCAAAGGAGTTGAGGTTGGAGAGGAAATTCTGGAGTTCTTCTTCACTATGAGTCCAGATCATGAAGATGTCATCAATAAATCTGTACCAAACTGTGGGTTGGCAGGCCTGGGTAACCAAGAAGGCTTCCTCTAAGCGACCCATGAATAGGTTGGCGTACGAGGGGGCCATACTGGTACCCATGGCTGTTCCCTTTAATTGTTGGTATGTCTGGCCTTCAAAAGAGAAGAAATTGTGGGTCAGGATGAAGCTGGCTAAGGTAATGAGGAAAGAGGTTTTAGGTAGGGTGGCAGGTGATCGGCGTGAAAGGAAGTGCTCCATTGCAGCGAGGCCCTGGACGTGCAGAATATTTGTGTATAAGGAAGTGGCATCAATGGTTACAAGGATGGCTTCCAGGGGTAACAGATTGGGTAAGGATTCCAGGCGTTCAAGAAAGTGGTTGGTGTCTTTGATGAAGGATGGGAGACTGCATGTAATGGGTTGAAGGCGTTGATCTATGTAGGCAGAGATACATTCTGTGGGGGCTTGGTAACCAGCTACAATGGGGCGGCCAAGATGATTGGGTTTGTGAATTTTAGGAAGAAGGTAGAAGGTAGGGGTGCGGGGTGTCGGTGGGGTCAGGAGGTTGATGGAGTCAGGTGAAAGGTTTTTTAGGGGGCCTAAGGTTCTGAGGATTCCTTGAAGCTCCGCCTGGACATCAGGAATGGGATTACCTTGGCAAACTTTGTATGTGGTGTTGTCTGAAAGCTGATTCAGTCCCTCAGCCACATACTCCCGACGATCAAGTACCACGGTCGTGGAACCCTTGTCCGCCGGAAGAATGACGATGGATCGGTCAAACTTCAGATCACGGATAGCTTGGGCTTCAGAGTGGTGATGTTGGGAGTAGGATTAAGGTTTTTTAAGAAGGATTGAGAGGCAAGGCTGGAAGTCAGAAATTCCTGGAAGGTTTGGAGAGGGTGATTTTGAGGAAGAGGAGGTGGGTCCCACTGTGACGGAGGACGGAACTGTTCCAGGCAGGGTTCAATTTGGATAGTGTCTTGGGGAGTTAGATATATAAATAGAAAGAAACATTCCACATGGGAAAAATATATTAAAAACAAAGATTCCATGACTTACCAAATGGGAAAGCGCTGGTAGATAGACACAATAAAAAAAACCACACAAAATTTCAAGCTTTCGCAACCAACGGTTGCTTCGTCAGGAAAGAGGGAAGGAGACGGAAAGATGTGGGTTTTAAGGGAGAGGGTAAGGAGTCATTCCAATCCCGGGAGTGGAAAGACTTACTTTAGAGGGAAAAAAGGACGGGTATACACTCGCGCACACACACACACACACACACACACACACACACACACACACATATTCATCCACACATATACAGACACAAGCAGACATATTTAAAGGCAAAGAGTTTGTGCAGAGATGTCAGACGAGGCGGAAGTGCAGAGGCAAAGATGTTGTTGAATGACAGGTGAGGTATGAGTGGCGGCAACTTGAAATTAGTGGAGATTGAGGCCTGGTGGATAACGGGAAGAGAGGATATATTGAAGGGCAAGTTCCCTTCTCCAGAGTTCGGATAGGTTGGTGTCAGTGGGAAGTATCCAGATAACCCGGATGGTGTAACACTGTGCCAAGATGTGCTGTCCATGCACCAAGGCATGTTTAGCCACAAGGTGATCCTCATTACCAACAAACACTGTCTGCCTGTGTCCATTCATGCGAATGGACAGTTTGTTGCTGGTCATTCCCACATAGAAAGCTTCACAGTGTAGGCAGGTCAGTTGGTAAATCACGTGGGTGCTTTCACACGTGGCTCTGCCTTTGATCGTGTACACCTTCCGGGTTACAGGACTGGAGTAGGTGGTGGTGGGAGGGTACATGGGACAGTTCTTACACCGGGGGCGGTTACAACTTTACTAGACTTCTCATTTGTTTTCACCAAGACTAAGTCTCCAAACTTGAAATTGGATGGTTCTACATTCGGTTTATGTGGCTCATTCTTCTTCGTTTGTTTTGCTTGTTAAACCTTCACTTTCTGAACTAGTTAACTAACCACTGGAAACTCAGCTTCTTCCCTAACAATATTGGTGGGTTTTCCTTGAAATATAAGTCCATTGTCTCTGTGTGTGCTGTGCACCTAAGTTCAAATAGCGACTTGCGCTTTTCAGTTTGTGACATTGATTATTAGTATCTCCTGCAGTGCCATCTAAAACATACTAGAGCTACTTTTTGTTTTCTTATTTATTGGTTTAAGATGGACAGGGGCTATGTCTGTTGTATACAGATGCATGGGGACTCAGCCAGTGTCTGTAAACTGCTGGATGCTGTGTTGGCCACTGTCGACAGGCTTCAGGCTGCTGCCCTGGGTTGTGGTGGCACTGGGGCATCTGAGGCGATTGCTTTGGCAACTCTGGAGCCTGTAGCATAGTCTGGGACGCCTGATGCCACTGCGCATCCCAATTTGCATGACTCAGCCAGTTGACGGTTACACGACTGGCGAACAGTGGCAGGATCACAAAACTCTCTGGGCAGAAGGCAACAGTGAGTAATGGCCATAAATTTGCCCCTGCTGAAAGTATATCTGGGTTAGCACAGGATATCATGCATGTTGGGACTGTGGCCGACCTTCCTGACATGTCCAGACAAGTATAGTGGGTGGAACTGCTTGTCTTTACGAGTGCCAATGTTAGGTGGGGGACAGCGCCATCATGGAAATAGAGGGTAGATCTGCAAAGAAGGCCAGTGACCACCCTGTTTGCTTGCTGGTGGTGGTGGTGGTGGTGGTGGTGGTGGTGGTGGTGGTGGTAGGGTGGGGGTGGGGGTGGGGGAAGGTGTGTCATCTGAGATATGGAGTAGACACTGCTGGCAGTGACTGATATGATGGGGTGCCCACAGCTGCAAGTTGTGGCTCATGTTGGCATGAATGGTGCCTGCCACATGGGTTCTGAGACTGTCCTCAGTTCCTACACATGGTTGGCTGACTTTGTGAGGACAATTAGCCTCGGTTGCAGGGTTGAAGTAGAGCTATTGTTTTGTCATCATTCACAGAACAGTAATCTTGGATGCAGATTTCTTGATCTCCACTTTCAAGTGGAGAAATGAAGGACCCCCCTTTAATATATCAGGGATGCACTACACTCGACAAGTGGCTACAATGGTAGTGAAGTATTTGCTGTGTGTATATTTGGGTTTTGTACGATAGAAGAATCCATCCACAGCCTGATACGACATTTTCTGAGTCTAGACAAGTAGCATTTGTCAAAGCCTATCAGAGAAATAAAATGTTAATATAGTATCAGTTAAGTGCATGAGCATACATGGAAAGGTCCAGGAGCTTATAAATGGTAACAATGAGCACATAGTATTTGGGACAGAAAGCTAGCTGGAACCAGAAGTTAATAGCAATGAAATTCTGAACTCCAACTGGAATGTTTATTACAAAGATAGGTTGAATGCGAGTGGTGGAGGTATGTTTACAGCAATAAAAAATACAATAATATCTAGTGAGATTAGTAAAAATTCAGAATGCACAATCATTTGGGTTAAGATAAGTGTTCAAGGTGGATCAAACATCCACTTTAATAGGCCATTTTGCCTCAGAGCAGTAGTGGTGCAACAGTTGAAGGGAAACGTGGAGAATATTTTGCATAAATTTCCTGGTGATGTTATAGTTTTAGATAGGAATTATAACATACCAACCATAGACTGGGAGACTCAAGTGATTAGGATGGGAAGTGGTGACAGTGAATCATGTGAAATTGTTCCAAGTGCCTTATCTGAAAATCACATTGAGGAGTTAATCAGAGAACTGACATTAAGATACTAAAAGACACGGCATGTTACATACTGATGATAGGATTCTAAGGGCACAACATGCTGATGACATTCTGTTTGGAAGTACCTTTGTGTGTTCACACCACTTCAACTGAGAATCAATATTCATTCCTAGAAATTTTGCCTTTTTTTACACAGTCTATAGAGGTGCCATCTACAGTTAATTTAACATTGTCATTTTCCATCTTCAAACTGAAATTTGTGGCATCAGTTTTCTTTATGTTCAATGTCACTTTATTGCTTATTGACCAAGTGTAAACTTCCTTGAGAGTTTCATTTGCTTACTCTGCAATCTCTTGTTTTCTCAGTGACTATAATATTGCTGTCATCAGCGAAGAGAATTTTTTCACCATGAGTAACACTAATATGCTACCTTGCGGAACCACTATATTAATGTATATTGGTTCTGATAAGTGTTTTACTAAATGTTTAGATCTATTTGAAGAATGTACCCTTTGAACCCCATCTGCTAGATATGATCGAAACCAATCATCAGCTATCCCTCTTATTCCTAATGGTTCTAATTTATTTAATAGAATCTTGTGGTCGCCTGTATCAAAGGCCTTAGAAAGATCCAGAAATATGCCTGTGACACACTCATCTTTGTCAAGGGCATCAATTACAACTTTTGTGAATTCTACTAAGGCTGATTCTGTATTTTTGTCATTTCACAAACCAAACTGTGAAAAGGTTGTATTTATTCAGGTAATTCATTAATCTGTCTTTCATAATTGCTTCTATTATTTTTAACAATGGTGACAGCGGGAAAATGGGTCGCTAATTTTCATTGTTTTCTGCATTATCTTTCTTAAGCAAAGGTACAACTCTTGCCTGTTTTAATTGCTCTGGAAATGTTCCACATGTGTATAACCTCTATGCACTGTTTCAGTACACACATTGGTCCTTCATCAAAGCCTGCTGACTTTATTTTTTATTTTTTGAATAGTTTTATTGTCTTCATTCTCTGTGGTTGGAAGTAACATCATTGTATTTAGTGCAACATTATGTACAGGTGTTATACTAGGGTCGACTGAAAAGTAATGCTTCCACCTTCGTAACTCTTCAACAGTTGGCAGCATTGGTATGCAGCAGGTACTGGCTTGTTTCGTAGCCTTTTCTCTACAGCTCCATTTGGCAGGAAGCCTTAGCATTGAACAGTTGTGTTGTTACAGTGTAAAGTATGAAACCCTGTGCAGAGGGTCGCTCAATGCAGTTTAAGAAACTTGCAGTTATTGAATTCTTGACAGCAGAAGGTGTTACCCCAAAGGAGATTCAGCAGAGAATGAAAGCAGTTTGTGATGATTGTGGTGATGTGAGTACTGTGCGTCATTGGGCGAGTAAGTTTAAAGATGTTGAGGCGGGAACATCTGACCTGCATGACAAAAATAGAGTTGGATGTCCTGTGACAGCAACCACTGAGTTTCACAAGCAAAATGTTGACAGGTTGATTCAGGATGATCGTCGTATCACTCAGAGAGAAATTGCAAGCACAATCGGCATTTCACAAGAACATGTGGGTCACGTCATTGCTTTGCTTGGCTATCAGAAGATCTGTGCATGATGGGTACCCCAGATGCTGACTCCTGAAATGAAAGCGCACAGACTTGAAATTTGCCAGGAACTCCTCTTGCATTACGAGAATGAAGGTGACACCTTTCTCCATTCTGCTTTCATTCTCTGATGAATCTCCTTTGGGGTGACACCTTCTGCTGTCAAGAATTCAATGACTGCACGTTGTTTAAATCACATTGACCGACCGTCTGTGCAGGGTTCCATACTTTACACTGTAACAACACAACCGTTCAATGCTAAGGCTTCCCGCCAACTGGAGCTGTAGAGAAGAGGCTACGGAACAAGCCAGTACCTGCCGCATACCAATGTTGCCAACTGTTGAAGAGTTACGAAGGTGGAGGCATTACTTTTCATTCAACCCTTATATTTGTTTTGGGGAATTTTTGTTGTAACTTCTCTGCAATACTTGAAAAATGCTCATTTACATTTTTGCTAAGTGTTGTGGATCATTTATTATTTCATCCCCCTCCCATAGCATATGTTATTCTGTGTTTGTTTGCACCTTCCTGTAGATCTTTTTGTATTTATGATAGAAATGTAAGAATTCTGTATCATTGTGACTCTTTTTCATGGAACTGAGGCACTTAAGTGTTTGAGAGGACTTCTTAAAACCTGCTGTTATCCATCCATTTTTGTGATATGTCGATACGGATATGCATACTTTTGGAAATTCCTTTTCAAAGTTCAATTTAAATAATGTGGAGAATTTCATATTCACATTGGTTTCCTTATACACTTCATCCCAGCTTTGTTTTGCTAGTTCTTTTGAAAAATCTTTTATTTTGATTTCTGATAGATGTCGTTTATAGGCTTGTAGTTTAGGGAACGATTCGACGCCTGATTTTACTGTTGTTATTTGACACAGATGGTCTGATAGTCCAAGATCTTTTACATCTACATTACATTTTTCCCTGTCCATATTTGTGGCCACATGGTCAATTACTGATGCAGTCATTGTAGTAACACTTGTTGCTCTATTGACCAATAGGGGCACCCCAAAACTTTGAAGGATATTTATGAGGGTGCTGCTGGATTCATTTATGATTTTAGTGTTGATGTTATTGTCCCCACACAGAATCATGTTGACCTTTGTATTTGAGACTTTATCTAGAATTTCTGTTAATTTATTGAAAAAAGTGTCCACACTACCACTGGGAGATCTACACACACAAAATGATTAATTTCTTGGTGATATCAAGTCCTGTTAATTCAATAACTGATATTTCAAAGTGTTTGTCTTCACTTTCTGTACTGAGGTCACATCTTGATTTGATCGTTTGAGTTTGGACTGCATCATCTGT